>NW_015112743.1:422767-429982 GCF_001443285.1 Poecilia latipinna
TATATATATATATATATATCAAATGTAAACATCTGAGAAGTGAATTTGTCGCAATATGATTAATTTAACCAACTAATTTGTTGTCAATTCAAGATTGCAAATTATTTTTACTACTTGTACCAACAAGTCATGAATAATCCTTTCTAGACTAAATCAGTTAACAACTGAAGCCAAGCTTCTCATTTTCTAAGACTTTTGCATATTTTCCTACAGGACCTCCTCACGATCTGCAGGTTTTGGAGGTGCGCAGCGACTCCCTGGTGTTGCTGTGGAAACCTCCCGTGTACCAGGGCCGCGATCCGGTCAATGGTTTCTACGTTGACATCAAGGAAGGAGATGCACCGGAGGAAGCCTGGAGGGGCGTCAACACCAAGGCTGCAGAGAAAACGTACCTCAAGGTCATTACATGGAGTCCGTTTGGAGCATTTTCTCCTGAAACAGGACTATACAAGCGGTCTTATCTGGGAGCTGTCTCTGAACTTTGCAGGTTAAGGATCTTAAGGAAGGACAGACGTATGTGCTGAGAGTGCGTGCTCAGAATAAAGCCGGTGTGGGCAAAACCTCAGATGTTACAGAGCCAGTCGTAGCTCTGACCAAACCGGGTAGGTAAACGGCGATAAAGGGGCAGATGTCATGAGGGTATGCTGGTAATGTGAATGTCCTGAACTGGTCATCATCTGTTTGGCTTTCAGGCACTAAGGAGATAGTCGTGGAAGTCGATGACAATGGTGTCATCTCCCTGAACTTTGAATGCTCTAACTTGACGCCCGACTCCAAATTTATGTGGTCCAAGGATTATGAAGAATTCAGAGACTCCAGTCGCCTGACCATAGAGACCAAGGGAAACAAGTGAGATGACTCAAACTGTCTTATTACATTCAGACTAGAAAGGATATGGAACCCTCCTCATTTATTGGTACCTCTTGTGTCTGGTGACTCACAGGGTTGTTATTCGGCCATATGATTTGGATCATTGTGCATCTATTTTCAGCTTTCTGGCAGAGAGAACTATTTTATTTATATGAAGCATCCTAATATTTCAAAGAGTTCATAATACCATGCCGTCAAACAAGGTCACCAGGTATTTGGAATTAGAAACTGGCCCGCAGCATTATGAATCTTCCACCATGCTGACAGTGAACATTCGTTGCTCAACTGGAGTGTTTGTTGCTGTGAAGCTCAATCTTTATCTCATCTGAAATAAAACAAATATTCCAGTAGTGTTTTATAAGTTCCTTATGTTTACATTTGTGCTGGTAGCACAGAAAAACTGTTTAAACGGCATCACTTTGTTGGCATGTGGATTCAGTCCAGTGGTTGTCACGGAGACTTGGCGACCACTTTTGCTGCAGTTCTCTCCAACAGAAAGCTTTGGAGGGTTTTCCCCTCCCTTCCTGCTCACTGTGTGTGGTTGATGCCCCAGTGTGTGTCCCCGTTTCAACTTTGTTCAACTTTGTTGCTCTGACTTATGGATATGGTCAAGTTTATTCATGTTTCCTAACACATCTGCAATATTAGGATGATATTTCATCTTGTCCTTCCCAGGTTGAAGAGTGGCTGAGAGAAATTTCCATATTTTTTTTTTCCAAGGGAAAGTCCTTGTTGCTAATTTGATAAGCTTCTCCTGTAATTTGGTTTGGTGTGACTAAGTGCAGATATCAGGTTTAACAGCAAATAAATGGTGCAGACCAAGCTTGTTAAACAGAGCAGGAAATAAAAGTTTACGGGAGTTGAGGACTCTCGCCGCCTGAGGATATGTGTTATTTAGGAATTTGGTGTTGTTAACTTTTTCATTGTCTTAGGGGACAGAATGTTGCATGTTGCTGTCATTGTACATTCAACTTAAGATTGCATAAATCCCAACAGAAGCTTTGTGTTCACTTTGTGTTCAGATCCAAAACCGTTTTCAACAGTCCTGGGGAGGAGGACATTGGCGTTTACTCATGTCTTGTCACCCATACTGATGGCGCTTCATCCAGCTACACTCTCTCCGAAGAAGGTGGAAACTTTGTCTCTTAACAAAACAACAAAAGAACAGGTCAGGCCCCAGTTTCAATCACGATCTTTTGTTGTTCCGCAGAGCTAAAGAGGCTGCTGGAGGTCAGTCACGACCACAAATTCCCGAGTAAGCGCTTCAAAATTTCTCTGAGATGGGACTTTTTCTTTGTTTCCGTTCATTTCTTGTAAGATGACTCTGCGTTTTCTCTTTACACCAGTTATTCCACTGAAGTCAGATCTGGCAGTCGAGCTACAGGAGAAGGGCAGAGTGCGCTTCTGGCTGCAGGCGGCGCAAATGTCAGCGAACGGCAAAGTGGATTACGTTTTCAACGACAACGTTCTCTCCCAGGGAGATGTCAGTGAGATGTGCAATTCTTTTTTCATGAAAAGTTAACATTTGTAATAGGGAAAAAAACACATTGCTTTTTTTTTTTTTTTTTTTTACAGAAATACAAAATGAACTTTGACAAGAACACCGGTGTGATTGAGATGTTCATGGAGTCCCTGACTCCTCAAGATGAAGGGACTTACACTTTCCAGCTGAATGACGGAAAAGCAACAAATCAGTCCAGCTTGGTGCTGATAGGTGATGGTATGTTAAGGAAAATGGAAAACATTTTTTACATTTGATTGCGCTACAAGCGGAAAGACTCCTTTCTTTGTTTGCGACAACCGCATGAAATGTTATAGGGAAATACACATTTTTGGGAAAAAAAACAGTTGTGCAAAGTGCTGCCATTACACTTTGTCTGTAACTGGTGTAAAATACTTTTTTATGTAGCATCTTTCCTTCTACATTTACACAGATTAACGTCAATGTAAATGTGAAGCATGCTTTGGGAGCATTTCAACACTAGAGGGCAGAAAAAGATCTGTCAAATTAATGAATACTGAACACACACAGAGCATCACACATAGATGAGCTTTGCGAAAGGGAGTTTAGCCTCTAGCCTCTAATTCAAAACTTATATTCCCATTTCTTATTTACCCCCAACATATTTACCAGATTATGTTATTGGAATAAAACTATTCATCTATATTTTGAGCTGAAGTCTCTGACCACTGTTTACTCTTTTCGCTTTAAGTGTTCAAGCAGCTGCAGAAAGAATCAGAGTTCCAGAGAAAGGAATGGTTCAGAAAGCAAGGTAATGTAAACATACATAACAAGAATTACTACTTCTTTGTTTGCGTAATCTCCAGTTTCTTTGTCAAATAAGTCAGAAAATCAGCTTAGATTCAGAATAAATCAGAACCTTGTTGTTAACTGACAGTCAGTAAAAACATTTGCTTTTATGTCTCAGGTCCTCATTTTATTGAAGGCTTGAGTTGGGAGGTAACGCCAGATTGCTGCGTGATACTCAAGTGCAAGGCGAGTCTTAGATTTAGAGAAACACGTTCCCCTCCACGCAAACGTTTTTCAATACTTCAGGTCTAAAAATACCCCTCCGCTTGGCTACATCCCAGGTCGGCAACATAAAGAAGGAGACCTCGGCTCTGTGGCACAAAGACGGGCATCAGATCAAAGCCGACGAGCATCTCGGCTTCACAGAGGGAGTTCTCAAACTGGAAATTGCCCAGGTGAGAAAAAAAAGGAAGACTCCTTAGTAACGTGTGATATAATGTCTTGCTGGGATATAACTGTTTTCAGATACTACACTACCTTAAGCAGAAGCTCTGTCTGCAGCTATAAAGATTTAGCCAACTGGGAGCATGCATTGACGGTAGAGAGTTTTAAACTGTCAGCCCAAGATGGTCAGACCATCATCAAATATGGAATATGAAAAAAAGAGACATGATCGTTGATTTCAGCAGTTGCACAGTGTAAATTAAACACACTTCAGCCCAGAAAACACACTATGGCAGACAGCTGGTATTTGTGGAGGTTACGGTTCACTATCGTCTGCAAATACCTACAATGTGAATAGTTAAGACGTTTTCCGATGGTTACAAATTCAAGGGTCTTCATTCCATTAGACATGCATCTGCATAAATTTTACTTTCCTGTTTTGCCAGATTTCCAGAAAGGACGCTGGTGTGTATGAGGTTGTTCTAAAGGATGAGAGAGGAAAGGACACATCCACACTGAATCTGACAGATCAAGGTAACATTTCCAGAGTCAGTCTGTAAAAACAGCTTGCGGTGCACTTTGCATCACCATTTTTGCTCTTTTTCAGGTTTCAAAGAATTGATGAATGAAGTTTTCAGCTTTATTGGTGAGGAGAAACATGTTTTCTGCATCCTAATGATAATTTCTTAAAACGTAACTGTTAAAAAAAAAAAAACGTTTTGTTGTCTCTGCGTTTAGCTAATTCCTCCACTCCACTGAAGATCACGAGCACAGACGAGGGAATTCGACTCTACACGTTTGTCAGCACCTACAACGACTTGCTCCAAGTCACATGGCACTACAAGTCAGTTTAAGGGAACATGCTGCTCTTCTTTTTATTGTTAACCAGCAGATACATATCATTAACGCACATGGAGGGAGCTATGTGTGCATGCTCTTGCTTGTTTTCATTTCTCAAAGCGGCCTGTGTTTGCACGCGTTTTGCCTTTCGTTTTCCTAACAGGGACTCGGCGATCTCCTTCTCCGACCGTATAAAAAGCGGTGTGGTTGGAGAACAGCTGTGGCTTCAGATCACAGAGCCCACAGAGAAAGACATGGGCAAATACGCCATAGAGTTTTACGATGGCAAGGGCGGTCTCAGGAGAACAGTGGAACTCTCTGGCCAAGGTGATTCTCAAGAACTTTGACTAGACCTGAGCTGTGCTCAGTTTTGATTTGTGAATGTCTCTTAGCAGACGTGTACAGAGCAGATTAATGAAGTGTTGTTTTTTTCTTTTAGCATTTGATGATGCTTTTGCAGAATTTCAGAGACTCAAGTAAGTGGCCATTTTATTAGGTACACATTTTAACATCCGTAGAGTATGGAGCCATTCCCGTAAAGTTAGAGAGAGAAAAAATACCACCAGGAGCTTTTTTTTTCTTGCATCTTTAACAGACCATATCTGATCCAGCAGCTAAAAAACAAACAAAAAAAACAACAAAAGAAACACATTGTCTTCAGCTCAGATGAATGTCTCCATCTTCTCTCATTTTCTTGTTAGAAAGCACTTATTAATTTGTTAACTGCCACATTAAAATATTTCTAACATATCACATGCAGTGTTTTTAGTAAATAGTGTGGTGAGCAAATATAAAGCTTTACACAAAACCACAGTGAGTTTGATTCAAATTATGGCTTTGATTCTTGTTTAATTTGTTGCTTTCTTCTTTGTGTCCTCAGAGCTGCAGCAACTGCAGAGAGAAGTAAGTATTAGCTCCTTATTAAAGTCACAGTTGAAGCCCTAAAATGAGCATCATAGCTCTTTGTTGTGAGATAATGGCACAAGCCACATTTACTTCATTCATTTTGAGACAATGAGATAAATGAGACACTTTAAGAGGTAAAAATCATGCGTCTTAAATTAAATTAAACTTTTCCTTATGCTAAGATCGTGCTCGAGTGGCAGGAGGCCTGCCTGACGTGGTGACCATACAGGAGGGCAAGGTAAAGAAACAGTGTTGACTTTACAGTGGCCTTGTCTCCGTCTCTTCTATGCAGGACTAAACGAGGCGCTTTTTTTTTTGTACATTTGTACATTTTTCTACCTCAGGCTCTCAATCTCACCTGCAACATTTCGGGCAACCCCGTGCCAGAGGTCACCTGGCTGAAGAACGACAGGGAGATCACCTCCGACGAGCACTGCATCCTGAAGTTCGAGTCGGGCAAGTTCGCCAGCTTCACCATCACCGGCGTGAACACGTCGGACTCCGGCAAGTACAGCATCCTGGTGAAGAACAAGTTCGGCACAGAGAGCGGCGACTTCACCGTAAGTGTGTTCATCCCGGAGTCGGGCAAGAAATAGTAAAAGTGGTCCAAGTCTTATCGTAAATACCTGTAAATGGAGTTCACTGGAAGGGAAAAAAGAAAAGAGCCGGAGGATGTGTTTGACGTTCGGTGTCTAAATGAAACTTGAAAGGTGCTGCATCTGAACTTGAAACTTAAAGCAGTTTCTCTGAGAAAAAGAAAAACAAAGTCAAGCTAAGAAATGATCGCCACGTTTCGTCCAACACTAACTAATCTGAATAAATATGGTCGTTTCTTCTGCTGGTTAAATTTCTGTTTGTGTAAAGTTGTAGCATGCAGAAGAAAGTATTAGCTTCAAAAGAATAAATAAAACTTCTTCACCTAACAAAAGAAAAAAAATAACTGCTAAACTGTTTGAATCCAATGCTTTGATCTCGAAAATGTTAGTTTACATGGAACGTCTATTAAAACATGAATGTTTTTTACATTTGCTACAGATTTTTGCAAGCTGCCCTATTCACCAAGTTGAAAACAATCAAACGACAAAAATAGAATGTTCTCTTTTCTTGAATATCTTCACAAATTATAAGACAACTGACACAGTTAACATTAGTGTCATCTAGTGATCATTTCCTAAAAACATAAAACAACAAAAGTTAAAGACACAGAGCTTCTCATCAGGAAATATTCGCCTTAAACATGAGCTCCGCAGTTCAGGGCCTCAGTTGAACATGAAGTTAATATTATTGGTGTGTTTTTGGTGCAAATAAAATCAGTAGCAAATGTGTTAAAACATGAGTGATTTCATTAGGTTGTATGTTTCTGCCACTTTAAATGTGACACCCTGACATCACTTTGTTCCACTGTCTCTAGTCAGTATTCTATGTCTGCACATTACTTTTGATGTTTTTCTCTGTTGTCATGACAAACCCATCACAGCCACTGTTATTACTGATGACAGTGGCTGTCGCTCCACTTCCTGTTGCCCTGTTTCCTGATTAAACTAATAAATACTGGCATGTATCCCCACTTCCTCCTCCCTCTCCTTTATGAGTCGCCTCACTTTGATTCCACCGTTCACCTTTCTCACGCCACGCTCTCCTTTCAGCTCACTCCTTTGTTCCTGTAGGCACAGTTTCTGTAGAGTGGGAGAAACTGAAGATCTATACCACCTGCATGGAGACATGTCGTCTCAACCCTGCAATAAAACTTAATTTGTCGTAAGAGAACCAGAGAAGACGAAACAAAACCAGGAGTTAAGCAAAGAAAAAAAAATAATATATATATATATATATATGTATATATATATATATATATATATATATATATATATATATATATATATATATATATATATATATATATA
>NW_015112743.1:433201-437001 GCF_001443285.1 Poecilia latipinna
ATAAAATTAAGAGTGCAGTTTTTTTTCCCACAAGACTAAGCAATGTTATTGGCTTTATGATTCATGGAATTTTATCATCATAAAAGTATAATAATGCCTTCGTACCAATTCATGCTTAGTGGACCAAAAGTGTTCAGATTTTTTTTATACTTTTGAATAAAGATGAACAGGACCATTAAATCTGCACCAATCTCTTTTCTTGAATCTCTTCACAAATGATAAGACAGCTGATAAAGTTGTCTTATAATTTTTATAAGTTGTCTTATAGTTTTTATATTTTCTAAAAATTTAAAAACTTCCTGTTTATTTAAAAGCCCTACCTCAACGTTTCTGATCACATTTACCTTAATACACACTGCTGAAATCATATTTACATAAACTGTATAAAAATTAAAAAAAAGACACAACTGCTTTTTTCTACTGTCTGACATTAAGTCAGAATGAACTTTAACCTTTTTAGGTCAGGTAAGCTGGCCTACTTTTTGTTAAATCTTAGAATAATGAGAATCTTTAAGATGCTTTCAAAGTGTATGCTGATTCACAAAATTAAGTTAATTAAAAAATATGTTTTAGTGTTAAATCTGCAAAAAGAAAAAGATGTTTAATAGATGCTGGCTAATTCTGGTAAAATATCATCGCTGATCAGAGTGAAATGGTTCCTGTACCAACATGGGCTGAAAAGCCTTTCAGAGAAGAAGACATCATTACACCACAACATAAAAGGTTACAGTTTGCAAGTACACTAAGAGAAACGACTTAAATTCCTGGAGACAAATCCTGCGTTCTCATGAAAAAATGTGTTTGGCCATAAAGACCATAGTTACATTTGAGTGTTTCCCAAACAAACAGTAAAATGAGGACAGAACACTGCACTGAGAAACAAAAGCAGCATCTCTGAACATCAACAATTAGGTGAAAAGCCTGGGCACAAATGGTTTCCAAATGGACAGTGAGCTACAGATTATTGTCAATGTGGCTTGAGAACAACTAAGTCACTGCTTTGAAGTGGTCACACACCCTCAAATCCTGTAAAAAAAAAAAAGACTGGGCAGAGCTGGAAAGTGTGAGAGAGATAGGTAGCCTGCAAATCTGACTCACATCTATTAGGAGGGATTGGCCACAATTCCAGGAAATTATCGTAAGAAGCTTGTGGAGAGAAAACCCAGGTTGCAAATCATGAACTTTCAAAGGTAGTTCTAGCAAATACTAAAGGAATCTCTTTTTTTTTGATCTAGCGAATGGAGATCCTAATCCAGACCTAAAACAGAAAGTTTCATCTGTTTAGATGTCAGAAAATGAGAAAAATAAGGTTATACGTTTATTTTAATCCAATGTAAACAAACTTCTAGTTTGACCAGTTTGCACTTTATGTCAATGTTATCAATTGTTTTGCTATTTTGTTGCAAATTAGAGCCATATTTTCGACCCTTCAGATCTCCACTCTTTCAAACATGAAAGTCTATGTTGACAACACGTAAGGCACAGATCACATGATCAAAGTCCTTCTGAATACATACTTTTCTATATTCCTTTTAATTCAGCTCCTCCCACAACGATTCTTACTTGTAATCTGAACGGTTGAAGCAAAAACATCTGGGCCGTATGTAAAAACCCTGTATATACAGACAATCTGGAATAAAATACTTTAAATCAGTGTGGTCTTAAATCAGCAGACCAAGTCAGACCGATTTCCTCATCAACAAACTTCAGCAAGCATTTCAAGACAAGACAGTATAAAAACATAATTGCTGTAGATTTGCTTATGGGAAATACATATAAAGCACTCCGAAAGCACCATTTATTGGAAAAGGATGCATTCACGTTAATATATTGAGCATCTTGGTCATCACTAACAGGTCAGACCTCAGTGAGTGGGTAAGTATGACGATCAATTTTTAATGACTTCATGATGATTCATTCTGTCTGCTGAGCTTCATTACATGAAGCTGTCTTACCTCATTTGTTCTTCGTGCAGCTCGAGATCACAGAGGGGACGCCTGACTTGGGCGTGACCTCTTACTGGACAGATGCTGAAGGGAATGTGGTTTTCAACCCAAATACTCCAGAAGACAAAATGAAAACCTCAGTGACAGGAATGAAAACCCCAAAACGAAAAGGTGAGCAGACTTGTACAAGCAAGAGTCAGCTATACATTATGGTTTGGTTTGGATGGTTTGTTTCACTAAGAAATATCCTCTTGCAGAGTCAGTAGCTAGAGATCCTGCTAAAAAGATGGAAGACAAGAAGGAGGGCAGCAGTAGCAGGAGGTTGGAAACAGGAAAGATGTCAGATGATGCCCCAGCGGAGACTAAATCTTCAAAGTCAGACCGACCAATGGATGCTAAAGAAATTCTGTTGGAGAAGTCATCCTCTGCCGAGACAGAAGCCAAAACAGCCTGAAACACCACAGAAAAACTTTGTGACACAGAAATTGATTGTTAAATGTTACTGATAATCTCCTTTTTAAGGTAAAAATTGTAACCAATTTTTGGAATTCACACATCTTTATGTTGAGTTTTTTTCTTTTCTTTTGCAATGGGGAAGATCTTATCTGTCAGAAAACATAGGAAAGAGGCCTAAAGCAGATGAACAGAGAAAACACATATGGCATATTCTTATTGTGAAACACAGCACAATTAGGCTAACTTAGTGAGGAAACAAGTTAGTTTCACAGTGTTTGTATTTCATTTTTGTTAACTTACTGCAAAACTGTGACAATTGTAATGATTAAATGGAAAAAATATTGTTACCACACATCTGGAGTTGATAAACTTTGGAATTTTATCAACCACAACAACACAGACAAACCTGGATGGTTCACAAGGTTTACTTTGACTCTTTTGGGGAAATGAAAGCAGCTACTTCCCTTCCCTCTGTAGAACGTGTGAATAGGACATTATGTTTCCGTCTTTCTACAAAAGCCCAACACCAAGCTTCTTTTTCATCCACATCAACCTTTTTTTGTTTAGCAACATGTCTGTGCAGTTGATCTAAGCCTTGAAAAGCCGCCACCTGCAGGTCTCCTGTTCTGCAGCTGAGTATGACTTCTGTTCTCGGGTCTGAAAGCATAAATGAATTAACTCACTGAAATGAATTAACTCTTTACATTTTGTTTCATTGCACAAATAAATATAAGTTTTGGGATTCAGCACGTTTTTGTTAATTAATTATGACAATTATCATGTAAAAGTTTAACAGAGTGCTGTTTGGAAATGCACCATGCCCTAATTGTCCCTGTTTGTAATCCTGTTTTTTATCACAGTATGTAAATAAATTTTAATATAGCAACAGAAAATTTCTGTTGATAACATTTATATTTGTAAATGTAATCAATCCAAAAACTCTAAAGTGTGATTAGTGTGATTAAAAGCCAAGCTTCGTGAAAGAAATATATATATATATATGAAGCTTTTTTTTCTTACGATTGAAACTGTTAAGTACAACATGAGGTACTTGTCTTTTTAAAAAGACTGTTTAAAATCTCTTTAATTCTAAGCATGACTATTCCATCCGATGACTTTTATTCAAAAGCTGAATTTGGTGCCCCAAAATCTCATTTTAATTAATTCAAGAAAGACTGACCCAAATCCTGCTCTTACATTTTTTTTGGTCGAGCCCTAAAGAATTAGCAAACTACTATCTTTTAATAAGCCAAATGTGCAAAAGCCCTTGTTAAGTTTAACCCTTGTCAATAATTTACACACCCGTTGCCCCACAGAAAATCTCACAACTTATTTGAATAAAATATTTTTATTCAAATAAGTTGTTCGATATTTTGTTCATCCATCCCTATTGCTTAT
>NW_015112743.1:440218-472718 GCF_001443285.1 Poecilia latipinna
AACAACTTATTTGAATAAAATATTTTTATTCAAATAAGTTGTTCGATATTTTGTTCATCCATCCCTATTGCTTATATCTGCTTATCTTTAAGTGCTACCAACTTCAGCTTCTCATATTCTGTCGAGCAGGTTAAAAATAAGAATCATAATAGTTTTTTTTTTTTTTGTTGTTGGTTTGTTATTTGGGCCTCGGGTCCTTTTAACTTTTTTTGCACAAGAGACAGAAACTTTAGACACCACTATCCCAGGATATTTTAATACCCTAAACCTAATTTCCATACGAGAGAATCTGAAAAATAAATGACTGCGTTCAATATGCTGCAACTATGTAACAAGCTGCCGCAGTTCAGTATAATATGGTGGCTATTATAGCTTAAGTAATTGTGGAGAAGAAAGCGCTTTCCAGCTTCATCACCTGTCCTTACGCGACGCTGTCGCATCAGCGCGTGCCGGTCACGTGATCATCAACTGAAAGCGGCAGCAGGAGGGCGAGGAGCGGAGGAAACCGACAAGTGCCGGTCGGAGGAACAGATAAACGGACCGTGTGTCTGCCTGCTACCGGAGGACATCCATTCCCTGCAGGTACGAAGATTTACGCGCTCCGTCTTCACTGTACGCTCCTCAACAGGTTCAGAAAATAAAAGAAAACGCTGATTCCCGTCTTTGACGTCACTGAAGGGTTTCCGACTTGTCATTTAAAAGCAGCATTTAAAGTTTCGAGCCGTGAATTTAAACCAAACCGACAAAAACAGGTTAACTTATGTTTTATGTAAAAGACACGCTCGTTACGTCTTAGTTATTACTTTGTGTTGACTTCTCGTAAAACTCGCGTTAGATTACGAAAAACCTCTCTGGAGATAAGCATCCTAGCGTTTTATGTTTAATTGAAAGATGTCCACTCACATTACTGGTAGATTGTGTTGTTGGCACGTAAATAGGATCATGATAAACATAAACAACATTTATTCCCCTTCTATGCTGGCTGATGCAGGCTATTTCCCAGAAACCAGATGACACAGGAAAGCACAATATTGCTGAATGAGCTGATTAATTTGTTACTTTCAAATTACCCAACTACCTCCGGAAAAAAACACCACTGTATATACACACACACACACACACACGCACACACACACCCCCACACACACATATATATATATATATATATATATATATATATATATATATAATACTGTAATTTATTTTCAGTAACAGAGCTATAATTAGGTTGTAAACTGTCTGATCCAGTGAGTAACTACATTAAATCAGTCAGGAGCCATTTGTTGGAAATAACAAGTCACAAACTCAGGAGGACAAAAGCAGCCATGGCTGTCCTGCAGTGACATGGGGAAGCTGTCCAGTCAGTGGGAGAAACGTGCAGTGGCAGGGAAAGCTAGATTTGGCCTAATCTTGTTAACAGGATTAACACTTCTTAAGAGTTAGTAATGTCACCCCACAGAGATAGAGAGAGAGAGAGACAGAGAGAGGGAGTAGATGGGACCTCGGCGTGCTGGATTTCTTTGATAAAGCATAGGACACTTTGTGTTGTAACCCTCCTAGGACCCAAAAATAAACTCTGTAATTAGAATGCATTAAGGCTGATATAACAGACAAACAGTTCTTTCTAAAAGAGGAAGTGTGGCTTAATGTTACTTAGCAATGAAGAGTATACATGTTTGTTTTCAAATAAAAAGCATGTTTATAACAGTGGATACAGGTTGACATTTATTTCAGTGGTAACAAGGGGTATGGTTTTCTCCTGGATCTTCTTACTCTCACCATGCTGTGGTGTTAGTTTAGGTCCAGTGTTTCCCAGTGAAAGCTAAAGTTCGGTGATGCAGTGAATCAACCGATGTTGAAGTTTGAAAACTGGGTAATTTTTTTGGAGAACTATTAATATAAGCATTTTAATGGGTTTAATAGCAGTGCAGTAAAACACATGGAACAATAAAATATTACTAGAACACTGTCTGTCAAGCGGCTAGAACTGCAGATCAGCTGTAGATCTGCAGGTACTTTTCCCACAACACTGTATGTTGTTGTGACCAAAAAAGTCACTTAAAGCAAATGCTGTGATGTAGTTAATGCAGTGGTCTTCAACTGCATTCCTCGAGAACCAAAGTCGTGCAACTTTTAGATGTGTTCCTTGTCACACATGCTTGAATTAAAAAGGCTAACCTGCCTCACTGGCATGCAGTCAAGTTCTACAGAGCTCCACTAAATAACTAATGTTGGAGCCAGGTGTGCTGAGGACTGGAGTTTGAGACCACTGGGTTAATTGAAAGGAAGGTAAAATACTCAGACATCATCTGCAGTCAAACATTTTCTCATTTACTTGTCACAGAAAAAAACCCAGGAAGAGCAGTGAATGCCTCATCAGACATTTTATGCTGATGGTGATTAAGTAAGAAATAAAAACTGCTTTTGAAGAAAGCAGTTTCTTAGCTGGTTAACTTTATGCTCACAAACAGCTTCCATGGTTTGTCTATTGACTCTTTTTTTGTTGTTGTTCTTTCTGTTGAGTCTAAGATTTTCCCCCATAATCTTCTGGCAAAATGTATAGCCGAGAGAGTATTTGTTACCGTTTAGGAAATCAAAAGGTTTTATTTCCTAAACATCACATTATTATAGGATGGCACCCCACCAGGTAGTCAAATTCCAACTAAATATAATGCAGACTTGTCTGGGGTGACTTATTGTTCAACACCAGACATATCTGCTTTGTCTATTAAATTATTATTGATCAGGTTTACTGTAATGTGCAGGTGAAGCGTCAGAAGCATAATGCTCACAGTGTAATGTCATCAGTATAGAAGACCCTGGATCTTGCTGTAGCTCTATTTTTAATTACTAGGCAGCCAAATTTGTTGTCCTACCGTCACTGTGTAAGAAATTAGTTTACATGTCATGTCATCAGGAAACTGAACGAGTTCTTTTAGTCCACAGTGGTACCAACATCCAACTCGTTCAAGCGATTAAACTATTACTCAATCAAAAAGAGTAAATTGTGCCTTCAAGCTGTTTTGCAATGTTTAAAGAGATTTCTGGTGCACAGGATGGTGGTGACCGGGACCTGGTGCCAAGTTATGTAAGCATTTTACAGTTCAGGTGGGGGGTAATTTTCCCTCAAAGTTCACGCAGAAGGGTCTAAGAAACTGTGGCACTGATAAGAGGAGGCTAGCAGAGGAAAATGCTGTAGTGGAAAAGTTTGTAGTTTACCTTAATGATGCTGATGTGACATGGAGGTCTCAGGAAGGACACCAGCAGAGCAGCAGAAGAACCAGCAGCTGCACCTTAAGACCCCTTGGACTCTGGTTAGTTCAAATCATGGCTTTGCTTTTGACTAGGAGATGTCCTCTTTTCTTCCTCGGTCAAGTTCTGTCATTGTAGAAACAAATGTTGCATGGTTGTCAGAATGAGGGAACAAACAAAAAAAAAAAGACCAATTGAATTGATTAACCCTTGAAAGGAAGATTAAACATGTCTGAAACTGTTTAGACTTTAATTCCCTAAACCTTTTATTGTTCATTTCTTTAATGATTTTTAGCAGGAGCAATTTGTGAACAAGGCGGGAAAATATACTTTTGTCAGCGCTGTCTTTTAGGCATACACTACAGGCACCAGAGGAAGGAAGGTGTGTCGGAAGCAGTGATGACACAGGCTTGAAAACATTACCCTTATTTGTTGTGATATTAGGAGGGTCTTTCACAAAGCCTGACTACATATTCTGAAGAAAACACTTAATATTCTTAATATTTTGTACTATGGAAGTGTTGTGTAATGTCTTTTACTGCCTCTGTGAGGTTCAGCCAGACTTGCCTCATCATACTTCTCCTGAAATTATTTTTATCATTGATCCAGATAATAATTTGCATTATGAAATTTTGAGTTGTTTGCTTAAAGGTGAGGTTTTTATAATGTCATAGTCCGTTTAGACCAGAACTTTTGGTACCTTGTTTGTTTTGTTCCAAGTCAAAGGTGGACTGAAGCCACTTTAGACAATATTAAGTAATAAGACCCAAAATTACTTTTCCAACAAAACCTAGATAAATATTGTAAGAATAATTGAGTCATTTTTGTGCCTTTCTGTTTATCAGTAAGATTAACACACTTTCTGTAGTGTTTTCTGTTATATCTGGCTGCACTTAGACAGTTTCAAACCAGAAATGACATACACAGATATTTGCAGACACACTCCCTGAAGCACCTAAAACATAAAAACCTGACATGGAAGTAATTATTTTCTGCCTCTTCTCTGTATGCTGTAGATTGTTTGGTTGCGATGCAGAATATGAGGAAGTGTTCACTTTAGAACTGAACGTCTGATATGTAAAAGACTTGATACTAATGGTGTCATATTAAGTTTTGGGTGGGAATTGTTTTATTTCTGCTTGCTGTTAGAATGTAGATCCTTTACTTTCAAACTAAACTGTCAAAAGACATGAAGAGAGGAGAGCAGCAGTTTTTAGTGACAGGCCCAGATGAAAACTGAACCCAGAGAACTAAAAATATCTTGTGACCCAGTTTAAACCAGCGCAGCTCTTCGGTTCTGGATCTTCATGAAACCATTGGCAAAAGACGAGTTAATTAATCAGACAGACTTGCAGCCAAGATGGTTGAAGCTTCTTTTCAATAAGATTTAATTTAAAAAATGGGTCATAGATATTACAAAATGCTCCTTTCTGTTGCAAAATACGTTTTTTTTTATTAGATTTCATATGCTTAGTATAATTTAAAACCATTTGAATTGTCTTATAAGCCACATTTTGCAAGGAGGCCCATTTACTACCACTGAAAAGAAAAGAAAAACTATGTAAAAGCCTTTTGACCTGTTGCCAATCTCAAGCCAACATTTAAGGAGAAATTGGCCTCAATGTATTTAAATCGCAGATTAATGTTGCTGTTTGATTTGAGATGCAAAAAAAACATGCTTTAATCTCCAAAATCAAACTAATTTTCTGTCAAGATTAGAAATTAGCTGCAAAGTCTGTTGATTTTGTCAGAGGCAGTGATCTTCCTGTGTAAAATACACAGGAAGATCATTAGTGGTGCACCGCCTATTGCCCCAATTTGCCGTGAAAATAATCTGGCTTCCCTGTAAATGCAGAACAAGCAAAATTGAAAATAATTTGAGTTGGTCCAGGAGGATGTTAACTTCATCCTCCTGGACCAACTAAGCTGCATTTATAATAAGTTAAGATGCTAAGAGAGTCGTACACAGCAACTATGAGTAACTCACTTCAAACTTCTGAACTATCGCTTTAATATTTGATCCAATTTAAATTGATTCCTAGATTATTTTGGATCTCCCACCTCTACGTCCTCGGTTAGCAGAGCCCCTGACAAACTCCTGATCATTTCCGGACCGTTTGAAAGGGAAATGGAACAGAACCAGTGTGTTTAGGGACGGGCTATTCTGAGCAACAGCAGCCTTCTTACAGGGACAGTGACCTGATAGGCCAAAAATAATAAAAAAGAAATACAAACACATCTTAAAGTCAGAGTTTAGTCAAATGGAACTAAAAATGAATTTGATTTGTTTTATTTTTCCTACAGGTGAACACCATGAACTATGTGGGCCAGCTGGCAGGCCAGGTTCTGGTGACGGTGAAGGAGTTGTACAAAGGAATCAATCAGGCCACCCTGTCAGGCTGCATTGACGTGATTGTGGTCCGACAGCCTGACGGGACGTTCCACTGCTCTCCTTTCCACGTCCGCTTCGGAAAACTAGGAGTCCTGCGCTCCAGGGAGAAAGTGGTGGGTTCCTAATATTGGTTTACATCAAATGGTTGCAGCTTTCTGGGATCTCTTTAGTATCTTTTGGGAAGATTTTGCTATATCGAGGTGAATTTGCCTAATCTTGTGAACAAGATTGAGAAGTACTTTGCACTATTATTACATATATATGCATTACTTAATATAAGTATCGAGTTTCAAAGCTGTAGTTGTGAAAAAGGGGCATTTTGTGATTGCTTTTGCCTGAATTTATTTTATCATGATGATAAAAAGGTTTTTTCTATTCTTATTTGTTTCTTTAATAATGCCAGAACTTGTATTATTCACCAAGTAAGCCAGACACTGTGTTCACTGTTACTCAGTAACTAAGTAGCCAGTTTTAGCAAATGCTGTTTTAGTCTTGAGTAAATTGTTGGATGAGACCTTTGTACTTTAACTGGACTAAAAATATATTCAAGTGGTGCCGCAACGTTTTGACACTCTAGCCACTTGGACCAAGTCTAATGTAACGTTTCTCATAACGATAACTGCAGCCAACAATTCATAGAGTCTCCTGTACCTACAGACTCTGTAGGAGCCTACTGAGTACTTAGAAGGGAAGAAGAAGCAGCTAAAACTCAAATCTCAGTTTGCCCCATTCAGAAAAGTAATATCATCTGCTGTAGAGTTACATGAGTGTTAGACTGTGCAGGAAGTAGTCTGCAGG
The DNA here is from genome assembly GCF_001443285.1 of Poecilia latipinna. NCBI lineage: Eukaryota > Metazoa > Chordata > Actinopteri > Cyprinodontiformes > Poeciliidae > Poecilia > Poecilia latipinna. Next base: position 446,661 of record NW_015112743.1, read on the forward strand.
TTTCACTGGTGGTTTAAAGCATTCATTTCTGTAGAGATCGGGAGAAAACAGACTCGCTTCGTATTTCTCTACTGTAAAATTTCTGCATCTTGCAATTTGATTGAGTTTCAGATCATTTCTTCATGTAACATTTCCCATGCTTTAGATGTGAATAAACTATTTCAGCTGCATGCTATATGCATGCATTATTGCTTAATGCGCAGGTAAAAATCGTCCGTCCATTTTCTGTGGCTCAGCTCAAAACCTCAGGTAAATCTGGGGCACAGAGCTATGCTAAGATTGCGGTTTTCTGCTAAGCCTCATTGTTGTTTGTTTCAACCTGAAGCAATCTGAGTACGGGGACTTGCCTCACTGTAAGGTGCTGTGTTGTTGTGAAACTCTGATTCTGCAGATTGACATTGAGATCAATGGAGAACCTGTGGAGCTGCACATGAAGCTCGGAGACAATGGAGAGGCCTTTTTTGTGCAGGAGGCAGAGCGGAGCAATGTGAGTTTCGCACTTTTTAATTACAATTAGTTAATTTTACTATGTTTCACCTTTACAATAACTTGCAAAAATATTCATCCCCCTGAGCTCTGTCATCTGTGTGTTTTGTTAAGACTTTATGTGACAGTACAGAACAAAAATAGTGAATAATTGTGAAATGGAAGGAAAATGACATTTTTTAAAAAACGTTTTCCAAAAACATCTGCAAATGTTTCTTTCCACCAGCGTTGCACACAGAGAAAATCAAATGTCTTTGCAAAGCTTGAGCGCCTTTTGCCACATTTGCAGAGTGCAGGACTATTAAACGCCATGTCAACAGACTTGCTGTTGTGCAATATTCCTTAAATTTACAAAGAAACAGTTGCACTGGGCTTCATCAAAGTGAAATGGGTTCCAGATACTCTGACCATAGATAATTTTCCCGTCACTTCTCAATGATGCACTACTTTGTGTAGGTCTGTCACATGCAATTCCTCTGAAAAGCTTGTAGTTGTAGTGTGACAAAATGTAAAAAAAAATCAAAGGGTTTGAAAACCTTTCCAAGGCACTGTCTTTTTTGATCATTGCGTAAATATACTCTCTGAAATAGGAGATAATTCCTGCCCACTTGGTGACGTCACCCATCCCCACCGAGGAGGTTCTGATCCGGAGCAGGGAAGCCAGATGCGCGGGGTCCGCAGAGAGCTGCCTGCCCCCTGTCGTCCCAGAGACGGACTCGGCAAATCCCCAGCTTTGCCCGAGCTCGTCTGGCAGGAAGAAGAGGCGACGCAGGAGGAAGCACAAAGCCGAGCCACGCAAGGAGGAGCCGACGTGTGCAGGAGGAGAGCAGGAGCTGTGTGAGTGCAGCTCGGATGAGGAGCAGCATGCAAACAGCGGAAGGTCAGCATAAACCCAACTCTGATCTGCTGTTTAGAGACTGAGTTATTCACTTTATTCTCTATCGTCAGGGCGTCGTCGCTGTCAATAGCGAAGGACAGTGTGGAGCAGAGGCAGCACTCGCCTCTCACCGCCCTGGAATGGGACAGCTACCCTTTCTCTGATGGGGACTGGTCTCCCTGCCCCATGTACGAACTTCTCACTCCATGCACAAACGTTCTTACACCTCCTGAACTTTCACATTTTGGCAAATTATGACCACTAACATATCAATTTCACTGACATGTATGGAGCTGAACACCAAGTGATTCATAATTGTAAAACTGAAGGAAAATGGTGATCACGGTCCACTTTCGGGTTATTTAACCTTAGTATAAATGTTCTATAAAGGCCTCAGAGGTCTGTTAAAGAGCATTAGTGAAAAAGCATCATGTACGCCAAAGAACACAATAAGCCAGGGAACATTTATCAGAGAATGAGATCAACTCCATTCCTCCAGAGCAACTATCCAGTAACTTTTAGGCAAATCCCTTTCATCCCTTTCCTTCTCGTGGCCTAATAAAAGTCCAAACCTAAATCCAACAGAGAATCAGTGGTAAGGTTTGAAAATAGATGTTCTCAGATGCTCTCAGTCTAATCCGACTGAGAAAAAGGCAAAAAGTCCAGCTTCCAGATGTGCTAAGATGTTAGATTTATATCCCAAAATACTTGGATCCATAGTTGACAGGGTGTTCACGCATCCTTAAAAAGTCTTAAGTGTATATTTAAAAATGTAAGCTGTCCTTGAAAATGCTAATCACATGTCTTAAATTTTGTTCTGGCATGATTATTCTCCGTGTTTTTCTTGCTGGACTTTTCTGTTGGGCTAAAGTTTGAGTCACATGCAGACGTCTTGGTTGTAATCTATGACTCGAGGCTAATATTCTACCACCTGTCATGGATGAGAGCTAATGTGTCACCAGTTCGCTAGACAGTGTTAGTTTCAGCCCATACGACCCAGCAGGATCCCCCAGTTATCCCCAATTCAAGCTGGTATTAAAAAGGTCTGACATTTGACTTGTTGAAACCTGCAGATACTCTGGTTGAATTGAAAATATGTTGGTTTCAAAGATGTTTGTGAAATTTCCGAGACATTTGAGATTTATTTGTCGGCACGTTTTTTTTTTTCACGTCACAATTACTCACTACTTTGTGTTGCTCCACCACATAAAATAATAATAATGTTCAATAGGTGTGGATGTTTTTAAAAGCAGCTGTAATTATAAGAAGTCAGGCAAATAAAACAAAACAAAACTCTCCCTTTGAGGTCCTGGGAGCTGACTCAGTGGAAACTTGTTTTTTGATTGCATCAGGAATCTGACCGAGCCCGCCTCGCCCAGAAGTGACTCTGAGCTGATGGTGAAGCCGACAGAGAGCATGTTTAGGTCCGATTCGCACATGCAGTGGAGCTGGGGGGAGCTTCCTGAATCAACAAGGGTACGGATCATAAAGTTACAACAATGATCTCACTCTCACCACACAAAGACTTACTCGAAACAAGTTTTAATGATGTGCTTCTGTATTTTAACTTCCTTTGTCTGCGGCCAGGTCAACAAAAAGTCTGAGACAAAGACGCAGAGCATCACCCCGTCAGAAAGCACACATTTCAGAGTAATTCTGAGCTCAGCGGCCATGGAGGACGAGCCGATCGTCCAGCAGAGCTCATCGGAGCCCGTTTGTAACATCGTGAAGCCAGAACCTCGGACCGTTAAGCCCCGTCAGTGCAGCTGCAGCCCACAGCTCCCAGAATCACATGGTGCGAACAATAAGCAAGACTTTTCAGATAGAAAGTCAAGCAGCTTTTCCTCTCAATCAAGTCCTGCAATCTCGGATTCCGACTCAAATAACGTACGGAAGCCAAGGTGGACGTCTTCGCCTCCTAGTCGCAGGAACAGCGGTTCTGCTCCCGGTACAGGAAGCAGTGAAGCCGGAGAGCCTCTGACAGGGTGTCCTGATGCAAAAGCTGCGTCTAAGACCACAGACTCACCCATCAAAGGGAAAGGTAACAACCTTTATGCACTGCTCTAGAAAATCTCAATGCTTTTTGTGCTTTTCAGAATGCAAGTATAAACATAAAGAAATGTATTTTAATCCAGCTCCAAACATTTATTGTCTCAAAAAAACCCATTGAAGACAGAAAGTTGATAATGTCTGAGCTGACAGGGTTAGGACTTCCTCCAGATTTCTGTATGAGACAACAACTACACCCAGTTTAAATGGATGCTTACAGGAAGGATGTGGTTTCTGTTTGGGCCCTTAGTTCAGACTCGCGTCTGGGACTCCTCGTCGCTCACATGCAGAAGTCAAAAAAAAGAAAAAAAAAAAGAAAAGAAAGTGAAACAAAGTGAAATCTGTCATTGCTATGAAGACGTTCAGAGTTTTTTCTTTTCTCTTTTTCGAAAAGTTGTGAGGAAGAGGAGCCAACACCAGGGGCCTGAGGATATCTACCTGGAAGACCTGAGCGCCCTGGAGCCAGATGTCGTCGCGCGGTACTTCCCAAAAAGGTGCAAAACTGGAAATTCTCTCAGATTTCAATGCATTTATAACCAGCCTTCAATGTGAACAAATAAAATCCCAGCAGACGTGACATAGAACTGTACACTCCTATGATTTTAATATCTGAATTTGACCTGTCCGTATTCCAGTGAGGCTGAGCCGGTGCCTAAGCACTGGATGGAGACGGGTCGGCGCTCCGGGTCCCAGTCCCCCCAGTCAGTGGGGAGCGCCGCGGCAGACAGCGGAACAGAGTGTCTGTCCGACTCAGCGAGTGACCTGCCCGACGTCACGCTGTCGCTGTGTGGAGGCGTGGGCGAAAACTCAGAGATCTCCAAAGGTGACGGGTTGTCTTTGTTATGAACTGTAGCTGTCGCTGCTTCACAGTGTTCACTGTCAGGAACTGGTTTAGTTTTTCTACACCCGTTATTTACTCCCCCTCTCTTCGCACTACGTCTCCACAAGAGAGAACTGACTATTATTAAAAAAAAATAATTTTTGTTAATCCGATCTCTTATGCAAAGTTTGCATTTTTCTCTAAAACCTGATGCATTGAGTAAATATATATTTTATTGCAATGCAAAATGCAGTTAAAGAATAATAAAATGTGTTTTATAACGAACACAAAATAAATGTTTTTTTTTTAGCTAAGATAATTAAATAACTACAAAAGCTTAGTTTATACAAATAAATAAAAAGCAAACAAGTAAAAAAATAAAACATAATAAAAAAAAGTTATGAAATATAAATAAATATACAGTAGTTTATGTTTATATGAGCATGTCTGATACCAAGAATATTCTCAGCTTTTTTTATTGAATGGGAAGGTAGAAGAAATAAATCCTCATTTAAAATAATCTTCTAGCCTTTTAAACAGTTTCAGTTTGAAGTTTCTCCATTAACGGCGCAGTATTGTGGGGAAGTTTTTAAATTTGCTCTAGTTTAGCGTGCTCCTGCTGGGTGTGTTCAAACGTTTTTCATCTGAAGGAGTTTTAAATGTGAAACAGCACAGAAGCTGTAAGACGAAGGTTCAGCGAAGCTTGATAGAAACATGCCTTATTATTAATGCTGGCACTGTTGTAGACATTTACCCTTATTTTAATGTGTTTTCTAAACCTTATTTTGTATGTCATCCTAATTTTGGAATATTTTTTATAGAAAAATAAAGCTTTGAGTCATTAACTTCTGTTTTTATCCGTTTCTGGTATTCATTATCTGCCTATTATTCGCAAATTCCGATTCAGAACAAATTATTGTCTCTTGAAAGGGAAATTTGTGTTTATAGCAGCAATTAAACACATTAGAGCCAATAAAACATAAAAGACAACAAACAATTTAAAAAATCTGGTATAATAAAAGCATACATAAAACATCCAAACTTGACCTAAAAACATAACAAGTCTATAAAGTGGTAATAAATGTAAGAATCATAGACAAAAATAGGATTTATACAACTACCTGTCATTCCTGCACAGGTGCCAGTTAGCATGTCTTTTAGTTTGAGAGAGCATGTTTCTACGTTTAGTAGGCGGAAGAAGACATTATTTTAAAATGTGAAACAAAACAAAATAATCCGAAATTTCATTTAGAAAATGATCTGTTGGCTGAACTTCTGTTCGTTTTTGTTTAGAGAAATTCATGGAACACATGATCACCTACAACGACTTCGCCGAGAACCCAGCGATCATCGACAATCCAAACTTGGTGGTCAGGATTGGAAACCGGTGGGTCTCATCAGTCTAGCGTATATCCCATTCCACATTTTCGTTCGAACATCTTAAGATCAGAAATGAAAGTATGTTTCTTTTCTAGATATTACAACTGGACTCTGGCAGCACCTCTGATTCTTTGCATGCAAGCTTTCCAGAAAAATCTTCCAAAGGTATCGTCTGGTCTGGCGCGTTTTTCTCGAGCTGCTTGAATAATTATTTCTCATAATTGAGTTATTTGAATTTCAGACGACAGAAGAGGCCTGGGTGAAGGAGAAAATGCCCAAAAAGTCTGGACGGTGGTGGTTCTGGAGGAAGAGCAGCACAAAGCAGGTGGGAACTATAATTGGTTGCGCAATCTTATGACTCACAAATGTGGCGGACGCTGGAGTTCCAGTTTGCATTGCAAATGAGCAACATATCGCCCAAAAGCCTCAGCAATCTCATCATCTTAGATTTGCATCATTATGTAAAGGCATTTTCTTGTTGGGTAAGCTCTCTATACTGTCTCCCTTTTAAAATATCTACGTCATCTTCCTCCTCTTCGTGTTCTTAGTTGTTGACTGAGAGCAAGTTGGAGAGACAGGAGTCTGCGAGCAGAGAGAGCCCTGCCCTCCACCAGGCCCCAGATACCCAGTGAGTCAGCAGCCGGGCCGCATTCAGAGTCCTAACAACAATACAAAACATGTCAACACGAGTTGTGTTGGGTAAACAAGTCCCACACAGGAGGGATTAGCATATTAGTCAGTGCTGAAGTCTTGTGACTTATAAGCCTGTGACCAATAAACTCATTAAGAAGCAGAGACAGAGAAAATATGTGAAGAGTAGATGATTCAACTCACATGCTTCATAATTATCAGAAAAAGTTGTTAAATTTGTAAATTTGAAAGGTAATCAGCATACATATCTGCAGTGGTAAGTAGAGGATAAATGTAGATGAGTAGATATGCCGCCCTCTGGTGGCTATAATAGGTATCGCTTCTTGCCAATTCTTAGGTTTTCTCTGAAAAAGAAAAGTTCAAACAAATCTTTTAATCTTTTAATTTGATACGACTTTCACACCCATGATGATAATGATGATGATGATGGTGTGTGTGTGTGTGTGTGTGTGTGTGTGTGTGTGTGTGTGTGTGTGTTTGTCGACTTGTCACCAGACCTGCTCACCATCTCTCTCCTGCAGGCAGAAAGCTTCAGAGTGGTCCAGTGATGAAGAGACCAAAGAGTTGAACGGTGCAGCACCATCCATGAAACCCACTGAGCGCGTGCAGAGTGAAGGAGTGGCTACGTGTCACTCTTACAGGAAATCCCTCCGTCTGTCGTCTGATCAGATCGTAAGTTCACCAGTGTGAGCTGTGTGGTTTAGACAGAAACAGGGGCGGGGGGATGGTTTAACTTCTGTGCCAAACAACAATAAAATCCTGCCATTCTTCATCAGAATCGGTTTTGAAATGAAAGAAAAATCAGGTTCCAAGTACATTTCGGATGCCTCCAGGAGGTTAAAAATGCTTTTCTTGCAAGTGAAAATCAACACACAGCAACCAAATCACCAGAATATTTATTGAACTATTATTGCTTGGTCCTTTTTAAGAGTCTGCGCTTCACTCTCACCAGCTACCTTCAAAGTAAACTGGAAAGCGTGTAGAGGAAGCATGCAGTTTTAGTGGATTTTCATATCTTCAGTAAACAAAATTCGAATATGCATTATTGATAGCATCACTCCATGTGAAATCAATCAGTAATATTTTCATTTATTTGGTGTATTTCAGCTTCTGAACTGTTTACCTTTTGCAGGCCAGCCTGAAGCTGAGAGACGGCCCAAACGACGTCACGTTCAGCATAACCACTCAGTACCAGGGAACCTGTCGCTGCGAAGGAACCATCTACCTGTGGAACTGGGACGACAAGGTCATCATCTCGGACATCGACGGCACCATCACCAAGTATGGAAAATATCCACACTTTAAACGTAGAACACGCTACTGAACATGAAGTCATCAGCTGATCAAACTCATATTTGCAAAGTTTAGTATTATGTGTACTTTGGTGGGTGAATTTAATTGCCCACACCTCCTTTAACAACTTGTTCATATAACAACTGATAATAATGCAAATCAGATTGGTGCTGCTTAGATTCGGTGAGCTCACTGATTGTAAAACAACCAGTCAATCAAATTAAAATTCTCATGTTCTGATTATCAGCAGACATTTTTAATTTCAAGCCTTCTTCACCGCTCAGAATCAATTAGATCGTTTTATCCACTTATACCTGAGAATAGGCCGGTTCCGGTCATCTGCTGAGCAATCGGTCCAACTCCACCTAAAATTCTTATTACACTGACAAGAAAACTCAGTCCAATTACCAGCCCAAAATAATTTGGGCTGGTAATTGTTTTCTTTTCTGATTAAGAAAACAATCAAGAAAACTTTGTCCTCGCACATTTCTTTGCAGATCAGATGTTTTTGGTCAGATTCTGCCCCAGCTTGGCAAAGACTGGACTCATCGGGGAATCGCAAAACTTTACAACTCGGTGCATGAGTAAGACCCGTTGTCTGCCTCCATTATCACATCAGGAAACGTTCAACTAAAACAACAACTTAGCCAGCGAACATCTGACTCTTTCAGGAACGGCTACAGGTTCCTGTACTGCTCGGCCCGAGCCATCGGCATGGCTGACATGACTCGCGGATATCTGCACTGGGTGAACGACAGCGGCACGCTTCTTCCCCAGGGCCCTCTCATGCTTTCACCAAGCAGCCTTTTCTCTGCCTTCCACAGGTGGGGAATCCTCTGACTTTTATCTAATCGGTAGAAATGCTGATATTTACTGACATGAGATCTGCATCTGCTGGGGAACATCACATGATGAAAGCAAAAAAATTATAGTGAAATTACAAATGGAGCTTGAAAATGCAGATCTGTGCATTTTAATCCTGTTTTTGAGATGCATTATGCGCTTCCAGAATCAGCTGCGGTGTGTCAGAGGATTAATTTATGCAACTTTTTTTCCTTTAAGAGAGGTCATCGAGAAAAAGCCTGAGAAGTTCAAGATCGAATGCCTCACAGACATCAAGAACCTGTTCCACCCGAACACTCAACCTTTCTATGCTGCCTTTGGAAACAGGGAGAATGTGAGTAGAAATACTTCTTCTCCTGCACTATTAAAGTTCTTTTTATCTGTATAAAATCATCCGTTTGCTTTTGTGTTCCTTTCCTCATTAGGATGTGTTTGCCTACAAACAAGTGGGTGTGCCTGCGTGTCGGATATTCAAAGTGAATCCTAAGGGGGAGCTGATCCTTGAGCAATCCAAAGGCAATAAAACATCGTAAGTAGCGACAAATCACTTTCTGTCAGCTGTTCCTCCCGTACATATGTTTTAATATTTTCTCTTGTGATGCTTGTTTGTGACTTGGCAGCTACAGCCGGCTGAGCGAGCTGGTGGAGCACGTTTTCCCGCTGCGAAGCACTCAGCACTGCGCCACCTTCAGCTGTCCGGACTTCAGCTCCTTCTGTTACTGGAGGCAGCCGATCGCAGAGGTGTGCTTCGAGGAGCTGCTGTGACTTCGGAGATGCCCAGACTTAAATCCTAAACTTAACGGCTGCTAAAGTAGCATCTTCGATATTTTCTGATGTAGGGTAAATGTCAGGGATATATTTATGTACTCCTTTATTTTTAAATGAAGCAGTTGTTTCTGCCATCTGTAGTAGTTAATGCATAAACTGCACAGAGCATATTTGCACTTTTAGATTGTACAAAAAAAAACTTTAAAGGCAATATTTTGTACTTAAAAATCGAGCTTTTATCCTTAAGTAAAATGTCTCTCAGTGAAATGTTTGTGCAGGTGTACAAGACTGTAAAAGATTCATCTGCATGTGAAACCGAAGCTTGCCAAGTGCAAATTTTGACACAATCTTAAAAGGTTCAACTGATTGAACAGTGTCCATACTGACCAGTCAGAAGACTGCTTATTTTGTTACATTTAGAGTCTTCAGGAAATACCAGTTCTTCTGCATGTTTAACTGTCCAACATATGTGACGCTTTATGCACTTTAATGGATGAACAAATGGATTCCAGTTAACAGGCCCACAGGATTTACCGCTTTTCATGCAAAAGCTTTTTGGGTTCAAAATTTTCACAAGATCAGCTTATTATCATAAGGATCACATTTTCTCTTTCCAACAAAATGCACTGAAAAATTGCCTTTTGATCTCCAAACAATCTCTTCTGATTGGCTGGTGCTAAAATTTGCTCCTCAACTCAAAAGGCTACACACAAATTCCTGTTATTTTTTTTCTGTAATTAGGATCACAAACTGCTAAAACAAACAAAAAAAAACAAAAAAACACTTTTTCTACAGTTGCTCAACTATTTTCTTCTCATGCAAGAACAAAATATTTTTGTGCACATAAACATTTGTTTTTGTTTTTTGCAGTTTCTGTGAGTTGTAGCCCAAGCACTTCTGTAGGGACTTAATAGAGTCAGTGTGTCGCTGCCCCTTTAAGGCCTTACATGTTATTTACTTTGAACTGAAACACAGAGAAGGAACAACATGTTGTGATTCGCTGCTTCAAATTGCATTAACGTGTCTCGGTTCAAACAAATGAATGTAGAATGTAAATCCTGCTGCTGCTCAATAAGCGTGTCTGTAAATCCATAGTTAGACTCAGGGTTCACTGTTCATTTTTAATGAATGTTGAATTATTTTTTTTTTCCAGAAGTAACAAATGTCCACAATTTACAGCGTTCTTTCTGTGAAAGTGACAAGCTTTGTGTGAAGAGACCACACTTTAATTTATTTTAGTGTTACGAAACTTTACTTTTGCTTACCAATGAAGAACTTTAGTTATTGCAGATCATTTCTATAGATTGCTCAGACCAACTTGTGGATATCTATTATTTGTTGCTAGAAAAGCACAAAAAAATAATTACGCATTTGTTCAAATTTATGAACAAGTGGTATACATCACATCACATCCCTGTGCTGTTGTTTTATTAAATTGTGAAAACATGTCTTAAATTGAAAAAAAAACAATTAAAAAGACTGCATTTAAAACTACAAAGCTTGTTTATGTTTAGCCTCTGACAAAATGTGTGTGTTTCAATTCTTTAGAGCCACGAAAGCAAAACAAAACATAAAAACTATATATTAGTCCTCATAATGCAGACCGTCTCATTCGCTTGTCTTAAATAGAGTGTTGCCATGTTGTGATAATTTAACCCAACCAGGTGAAAATGCTCCGTCTCAGTTGTTTGCGTTACAAAGAGTTGGAGCAGCTACCGTTTAGTCGGGCTGCTGTACAGAAGCACAGCACTAAAAGATGACAGGATCTCCGGGGAGGTGGAGGTGGCGAGTTTCCCAGCAGTCAACATGAGTCCCATTCGGTCTCCTTGCTTCATCGAAACAACCAGACTCAGCGAGGTCGAGCCGCTGCAGCCGCACTGCTCTGGCGACGGCGGCGCAGTGACCTCAGAGGAGAAGCCTGCCGAATCCAGCATCTGGATGATGCCGTTGGACACTGACAGCACGGCCTCGACCTTCTCGCCTCTCTGGGCGACGAGCACGGCCGTCACCAGGTAGCGACCGTCGGTGGGAGCGGTGAAGATGCCTGGGATACAGAGAGAGATGATCTGTGGACACTGATTGTTGTGAAAGACATTACAAACCTGTGGGATATTTTAAAGCCAAAAGAGAGAACGTGTGTTAGTGTTGCTCAACCAAGGAAACATGTCCAGAACAGAGGCAGTCTTGCTCCTCAGTGGTTCAAGCATAAAGCAAATTTACTGGCTTCCAAATTTCTACAAGTTTTCTGCTGTTTTTGTTTTTGTCTCATTTAAATGCCTACTATCAGACAAAGTTTAAAATAAGAATAAGATAACTGGAGTACAGTAAATCCCGGTCTATTCACGGTTCAGTATTCATGGATCCACCTCAATTATATGCAAAAAAAAAAAAAATTTGTGGAAATTTTCACAGAGGATCTACAATATTCAATATTCCAGTTGGCGCCTTCCAGTTATCTTTCTGCTCTGCTAAGGGAAAAGAAATTTTACTGTCACCATGTTGTCTCTAGACATGGTTAGACGGCTTCCAGTAGTTTAGTCAGACCTCTTACTGGAAGTCCTGCGTCACCCATCTTCCTTCCCCTGCTTCTCTCATCAGCCACACCCCTCCGTTTATCCCACATACGACGGCTTCTGTTTCTCATTTCTTGGCAGATGTAAAAGAAGACAAAAAAGAAAAAAAAAAAAACCTGTAGCTCAGGAAGCAGAAATATAGGGACTATGAACTGAGACTTTAATTTTCCTCGCCATTGATTGGTTGTACCTCCAATATTTTGTGTTTGAACTATTATTGGAGGGAGTCTTAAGTATTTCCAGTTATTAGCTATTCAGAGATGCGAGTGGTCCATAATAACCCCTGTGAATGCAAGTGGGCCTCTGTAAATAACAAAAAGCTGATTTCAATTGATGGTTTCCTTTAAAAGGCATAAAAACTATTAAAAAAAGACTGGCTCTATGTGAAACTCACATAAGCCACCTTTTCAATAAATGAACGGCGTTTATCAAAAGATTAGGATTCAGTTTCGCAGGACACACCCTGGCGAACACACCTTCTAGTTCCAGTGAGGAACTGTCACTGGAGGGAGAAGAAAAAAATGACTCAACTCATGAAAAGGAAGTCATAAAATTCTCCACATCATCATCGAAGTCACCAATTTATGCAACTGACAGCCAGGACGTAAAACAAGATGGATACAAGAACAAAAAGTAACTTTCTGCACTTTTACCTTAATAAAAAAAAGACAGCAATGTGTCATCATAATCACATTGTAAATACCTACAACCATCCATCCCTCTAGGGGCAAAGGTCATTCATAATATATAATAACTAAACAGCAGCCTCTGCTCCATTTGGTTCCAAGTGCAACCTGAGCTCTTCATGTCTGCTTCTAAATGTCTTCGCCAGATGTTTCGATTCCTTCCTCTTTCCTTGAGAGGTCCAGGTCAGAGGTCTCCTGGTGATGTCATTAGTGGGCTTGTGTACAGCTGATCTACAGCCGGTGTCTTATGAGAATATGCTCTCCTATAGGCAGATGGCTTGTATGTTGTTGTGCAAAGGTCAGTGCTGCTAATTTGATCTGGCAAGTGAATGTAGAGAATATCCAGGATGCAGCTGTTCATGTAGGTTTGCAGTTCTTTAAGTCTGAGATCCGTAAAGGAGGATCTCAGCAAACAAACTTTCCAAACTTTCTTTAGTTGTTTGAATGCCTCCTTGTCTTTCTAAACGTGAACCTACACATGTACTTCTGTGCCATACTGTCAGTGTTTCTGCTGTGAATAAGTATGGAAGATCCCACAAAGCCTGATGGGTTCGGTCACTATCGGTTTTTGATACAGAGGAAATTGCTCAGGGTGACATGAGAAAAGGGGGCGGAGGCACAAGCACCAAACAGAATCTAATTTATGTCCTTCCTGCAGGATTGCGCTCTTTCCCCCTCCAAATGACTTTTCAAGAGTTCGTGTTAATCTACCTGTATGAGGGTCATAATGTCCTCCATCGTTGACCAGCACCTTGTTGAATCGGATTATTCCGGCTTCTTCTTGGAACGTTGGGAGAGTCAAACCAGCTGAGAAGGACACCTTCTCACCTGGAGACCAAGACGGGAAATATTTGACGTGAGTAGCGAGTAAGAGATTCAAGAGATTCAGGCTCCTAAATGATTAATAACTCTAACCTGAAGCTGTGCTGGTTTTCTGCTTTGGAGATCTTGGAGGCATGCTCACGTCTGTTGATAAAATCGATTATTTGCACCATAGAAACTCAATTCTGACGCATCATGAAACAGTTAAAGTGAAATATACCTGAGTTTAGAGGCATGCTGGTTTTTAAGGAGTCAGTTGAGGTAGCTTTGGATAAAAAAAAAAAAAAACAACGAGAGAAATTAAATAATATATGATAAGAAAAAAAACATGCAGAGCAATTTTATTTGAATGTGCATCACCTGGTGCTCCAGCAAACCCCTGAACAGTCATCATGTTGAGGTCCGTCCCTTTGGTCATTTCTCCCGGCGGGCCTGCCTCTCCGGTCTCCATCACAGGTAGATGCTGAAGGGCCGGCTCCGCAGGGACAGCTGACACTCTAAAACTCTCAGCTGAAACCCGGGGAGATCCTCCGTCCACCGGTCCGACGCTGGCACCTGAACAGAACAGAGACGTGTGTTAAGACCGCAGGTCAGAGTTTACACTCCAGCTGGATTCAACTGTACTAGGCTGTAAAAATGTTCTAGCTAAATACACTTTCCACTGCATGGCTTGTTTAAGTCTAATTCTTTTTAGAGTTTCTTTGAAGTGTTAAGAAAGACTGTAATTGACTGCAGGTGGCTGTAGGCATTGTTCTTTTTTTGTAAATATTCAACAAATGTGACATTTTTCTGCACTTTTCTCTTTTCTCACGGCTTAAACTTTGACATGTGGAACACATCTGACATGCAAAACATTCTTGCCTTGGTACATTGTTTCTTTTCTCATGTCAAAATAATTTGAAGCCGATTTTCTGAAGATGATTTATGTAGACGAAGAAAGTTTTTTTCCAACATGCCTTTTGTGAATTGTTTAAACCTTCAAAAACTCTTCTCTTAGGATAAAACTATTTTCATTCTGAAATATATAATGACATTTTACATAACAATATGTAAAGAGACAAACAAAAAGATAAAATAAAATAGACAAAACATATCTTTCCAGACTGACTGTTAGATTACCTTGAGAATTTTTTCTATATATTTGAATATTCAATTTATTTGGCCTCTTTATCAAAGTTGTAAGTAAGTTTGTCTATTGTTCTAATTTCAAAACTATTCGACAAATATGACATTTTTCTGTTTAAATTGATTTTAATGCAGTTGACAGTTTTAGATTTGATCATGAATGAAATGTAAATTTGAGTTTCATCTTTGTTTGTAGCAAACTCTTTTAGAATGTAATATTTTATACCGCTTTTCTGCCTCTAATGTTACGAACATGTGTTTTCTGTTAAGGTATGTGCATTATTTTACATCACTTTATTTACTATTAGTAATTTTTACAATGATAGTTTAACATTTGGAAGCCACTTAGTGTTGCATTTGACTGATCGAATGTTCTCTTTAAGGAAAACCAACTGGGTGATTGTACGGTTTCCAATAAATAGATACATTTCATTAGCGTTTCTGGCAAACCGCAGCTCTAACCAATCTTTATCTGCCAAATACATTTCAAAACGTGACTTTTGGATTCGTTGTGATGCTCAACATGAAACAGACCATATTCCATACACATGGTTCATCTAAAGGCTTACCAACACCTGTCCAAGTGATCAAAGCCACAAGGTCATAATTGTTGCTAATGTTAGTCTTTCCAAGAGCACATTTTATTGTAATGGCATAATGCTGCAAACTCCCTGAAGCATAGCTCAACCCGGCCTATCTTGGCTGTCTCCAAAAGCAAATAATCGTCAAATAAAATCTACAATAAATCCCGAGTGTTGAGAAAGAAGGCAGCTGGACGTTTGCAGCCTTGAAAATTGTTTATTCTCACATTCTAAGAATGAGAGCTCTCATTGCCTCAATCCTACCCCTCAAAATAACTGAGTGCCTGGATTAGCTGTGGTAAAACTTTATAGCCATTACATGTCATATGAGCTGGTAACAATAATTTAGATTATTGTTCAGAGGTCGATTTTAGAGTTGAACACAAAGTGTGTCTGTCCAAGCATATTTCAAAGCTATCCCAAGTTTCTTGTAGGAAAGACTCTAGAAATAAATGTCCATTTTATGCATTACCATCCAAGCGCTTTGTATTCAGCTCTGCACACATCAGAGCAGCCAAGTATGACTTAATAAGAAGTCTGTCTGCATAGATTTGCGTGATGTTATTATCGGGTGCTGGCTGCAACATTGCAGTCTCAGTTTCATTTTTCTAGTAGTGCTGCATGTGTGTCTGAAAAGTTTGGTTTATCTGGTGATCAAACTGTTTATGCTGCAGTGTTGAATGAGCAGGAAGGTGGTTATTATTGGATGGCATCATGTTTCCCACTGCCATTAAAGCAAAAGGCTGATACGCAAGAGTGTGACGGCCCCACATGGGTTTGCCCATGTAGGACCAGAGCCCACATGGGCCCTGCATGGGCCCTATATGGTTGTGGCCCACATGAGTTTGTCCATTTAGGGCCCATGTAGCGCCCATGTGGGCTGTGGCCCTACATGGGCAAACCCATGTGGGGCCATTGTGGAACCCACAATGGCCCCACATATGGGACCCATGTATCAGCCCGCCTTTCCCCCACATGGGTCCCACTTAGGCATGCTGGCTGGGGAGAGGATTGACAGTCCAGTGGGTTTTAAGTTTTGTTAAACTTTTTTACAGAAAGACAGGGGAGGTCTTGCCTCGGTTAAGGTCAGAATTCATGATTCAACAATGAAGATTGGGCAAAAACCCTAATCTGAGTTCAATTTAATTCAATTTGGTTTGTTAAGATAGTGTTAATTCACAACAGATGCCATCTCGAGGCACTTAACAAAAATAAAAGATGACGTCAACCCAATTACTTTAATTATTGCAAGTCAAATTGATCCTAGTTATAGAACAATGCAGCCAAGTTCTGTTGATGATTCAAATTGGTTTAAAAGTTTTCAATAAGAGTCACTGCAGTTTCAGCATAATGAGAAACACCTTTTTAACAAGAAGAAACCTCCAGCAGAACCAGAACCTGATGTCCGTCTGTCACAACCGACTGGGGATTTGAGAAAACAGAGTAAAGACGCACCGAAGTACTTTCTACATAGTATCCATTTATGCATATTACTAAAGAGTTCCTTAAATATAATGTTATTGGGTTCATTATTATAATAATATATATTTCACTGTATGGTGTGTAGGATTGATTGGTATTTTTCTGTTTTCTGTTCACATCCTTCTTTTTCCCCATAGTTATTTTAACTTACCATGACACATGCATGTCTAATAGACCCATTTTGTGCTTATGCATAAGTTTTTCTCTGTTTTTAGTTTGCGGTACAATGCACTTTAATAAAGCTGCATTCTAGACCAGGTCGTTCCAGTAACAGAGGGAATGTTTCGTTGGTAAATTCAAGGACTCCTCCCAGCAACTTTATCCCGGAACGCAGTATTTTCCAGCTGATGAGTTAAAGGCTAGATGACTGTTATTTTCTCCCTTCAAGTTCATAATAACAGACCTAAAAAAACATTTGAAGTAAAGGTGTTAATGGTGCCCGTCGCTAGTCTTGGATAATCACAGCTGTGTGCGACAGATTTTAAACACTGAGTCCCTTGTAGCACGTTTTTCTCAGGGAATTCATGTATTTGTTGGTATAAATTATTACAAGAAGATGACAAAAGATGCACTGCATCTGGTCGCCCGACTTGTGGCCATCTTCAAACATGGCATTTAGTCTCTTACATTTACACGCTTACTTTTAAAGACAAGTATGTAAATGTTTACTTTTAAACATTTATGCAAAAGTAATACAAAGGCAAAAGTTTCACACACGCATAATTTTGCACATAAAAGGCAGACCAGCACCGCAGTGAGGAGCTGCCACATGTTCAGTCCCCTTGCTATGAGGGGAAAGGGGTCACTTCAGAAAAGTCTGCCTGTTAAATGCAACAAATGCTGGCAGACTAACGTCTCACAGTAAAACAGCACAGGAGGTAAAGCCTGCAAGCGCGCTGGCCGTGTTGCTGCTCATATAAAGCAAGGTATGTCGTCCGCTTTGATCTCAGCAATTCAAAAGTGATTTCCGAGCTGCTGCCACAGAGATAAAAGAGCCAAGGACAGGATGTGTATCTGCATGGCAGAGTGTGCTTCTGGATAAAAGAGGTGAGCTGTAAACAAATACAGCTGGATCTAAATGTGTGTTTCTCTAACCGGTTCAGAGAAGGGAAATCCTCGCTGTGTTGTTAGTGATTTACCAGCCAGCAGTTTATGATTACAGCAGTCTCCTGTGTCGCAAAAACAGACACATTCTACTTTATAAATCACTTTTTAATAATGAGTGCGAGGCTGCATATTGACTTTATGAGTCACCAGAACACACTGGGGTCTTAAAGCTTTGATTTAGGAATCCATGGATGCAATCTCTGTGTTTAGTGGCCAGAGCAAATCTCTGGAGAAGAGAGGAGTGAGAATGGCAATATATTTATCAGTCTTGTCACAAACAGTCTGAAAAAAAAAAAAAACGGGATTTAAATGGAGAGTAACAGAAAACAAAAGCTAAAGACTTTACTCTTCCTGGACGCCCTCGGCCAGAATCCATCGTATATGTTTGCGGGGTTGTTACGTTTGACCCGTGGGGAAGATTTGTCATCTAATCTCACACAAGTCACAGGCCTAGGAGTCTAAATACGTCATAAGCAAAAGAGCATTACTCCCTTATCTGTAAAAGTTTCCGTAAAGAGCTCCACATCACTGCCTTTATAGGCCTGCTCCAAAAACAGAAAACACAAAGGAGCTAGGAGACTTTCATGCATCTTTCAAAAACAAAGCAAACTGGGAATTGGTTTGCAGCACATTTCTATGCAAGACCGTCTTTATCTGTAAAGTCAATGGGTGCTGGGTGATGCTTATAGGGAGAGGGAATAACTGAAGAGCACACGCAAGTGCACGTGGAAAATGAAGCAAAGCATGTTGTGAAAGCAAACCCGGAGCTTTTCTGACTGGCAATGAATTATCACAGTTAATTCAAAAAGTCGTAAATTCCAGGTTTCAAGTCGGAAAATGAACTGGGACTCCCCATGAAGTCTGAGTTAAAGTTTGGAAACAGAGTTGGAAAGTTTCTTACCAACTCTGACCTCAAAATCTGATTGTTGCAAGTGCAGTGTCCTGCAGAGGTTTCCACCCTCTTTGCCCCTTTTCTGTTACCACATTTCTATTGCAACCACATACCAGAATGTGTTGTAGGATGTTATAGATCAATTACTGTATAATGGTGCACAAAACAGGTGCTCTGAGGACCTCAGAGGTTTGATGGAGAATTTTAGTGACGAAAAAGTCTCATGAAGATTTAGGAACACAACAGTCTAAAGCAGGGATTGACTATAAAAACAGTATCCTACACTTTGAACATCTTACAGAGAGCACAAAAAATG
The DNA here is from genome assembly GCF_001443285.1 of Poecilia latipinna. Classification (NCBI taxonomy): domain Eukaryota; kingdom Metazoa; phylum Chordata; class Actinopteri; order Cyprinodontiformes; family Poeciliidae; genus Poecilia; species Poecilia latipinna. Next base: position 465,412 of record NW_015112743.1, read on the forward strand.
GAAGGAGAAAAAGAACTGCAGCCCTACCAAGACCAGAGAAACCACAAGCTTTTGCAATTGAAAAGGAATCCACCAATTATCAATAAGATTGGAGTCAGAGCCGGCAACCTAATGTTACCGTGCTTCATCCATCCTTAAGCCACAGTTTATGTATTTGGGACCATTATCCTGTTGGACAAAATGTGCCTACTGTTTAGCCGACTGAACCAGAGGAAATAGCTCAAGATGTTCAGGAACAACAAAGGAGTCATTAAGTACTAAACCTACCATGAACCAGAACCTGTTAGGCCAGCTTAACAACAGAAAACTCTAACTGCCTCATATGGACAAACCAAATACCATATGGAGAAGCACTCCATGATGAGATGAGACGAAGACTGAGCCGTTTCACTTTAAATTACAAGAAGTGCATTTAAAGAAACCAGGTTACGGCTTTCAAATGTAAAAAATATTGCATCAGCTGCCAAGCAGCGGCATGACATGGGTCTGTTTTCCTGGTAGTGGTTCTGGTGAAGGTAGACGACCAAACGAAACGAAACCAACATCTTTAAATAAACACTAGCATTAAGATTTTATGTGTTTTACTACTCTTCTGATGAGATGTGTAGTAAAATATCCAGCCTTAATCATGGCAGAAGCTTGTGCATGGCATGAACTATTCAAAATGCAACATTAAAATGTCAGATTTATGCTGAAATTCATCCTGCTGATGAGGGCATGTACACCTCTTACTCAAATTATAACTGAGAAGACGGATTACTCCAACCTAAAACTGAACAAAAAAAAAAAACAACAAAAAAAAAAACAGATATTAGCCCACTCCGAGGCCCGGATTCTTGTTTCCGAAGTAAGTAGATTGCAGATTTCTGTGATCTCCATCCGATTGGGCTGGATTTTACACATAAAGCAAAGCCTAAAGGCAGAAAGCTTTTTGACGAGCAAAAACTGAAGACAGCTGTGGAAAAGTCAAAGCATGACCAAAGAGCAAAAGCTCATCTTCTGGAAATGATTCTGAGCAAAGTATTACAAACAAACAATTACGGCTCGTACAGGACAGTCAGTAACCATATATTTACCAAGTAAGTCTGACCCAAACATGCTGCTGCCCTTCTCAAGCAAACTGGATTATGTTTTCACAAGCAGCCAGTACAACAAAATACACCAGCGTCTAAATATTTCCCGAATTAACTGTATTCTTTTCATGACTTTTCAAGCAATCATAAATATTTCCAAGAATGACCCAGTTACAGCGCTGAATGCAAGAAAAATCCCAACTGCTTCCAGTCCTCTTGATAAAGATTAACAACCGTGTGACATCATTGGTAAACATAGTCACGGGCGGCCTCTGGGAACACATTTCACTTTTTCTTTTTTCTCAGACAGACAACGAACTCGCCACAGAGGTTTAAAAACTTGACAGGATTTGACTGAAGGGAATGAAGGAAACCTAATCTTATCAGTAGAAGAGATGCCAATGTAAATGTTCATCCATTAGCACTTGAACACACTAAAGCTATTGGCTTTGAAATGAAAAGTTGTCCATTAGCGAGAATCCATGTTGAGGTGTGTGAAGAAGACTGTGTGACAGAGTAACCTTTTCCAGCCTCTTCAGATAAGCTCAACGTGAGATAAACGAGAAGTCAACAGAGAGTAGCTGCTAATAGGAGACAAGAGAGCAGATCTCTAAACTAAAATATGTTTCAAACAGGAAAAACTGTTAAATGACATAATTGCAAAAAAGCCACAGGGTGGAGTAGCAAAATTTATGTCACTGTACAATCATTTTTCTGGCAAAAATATGAAAAATTACATCTCAAGATGTAATTTTCACGGAAATCTTGTAGAAACCTTCAGCTAAGCAAAGACCATCTTCTCAAGTTATTCCAAACTGGACTACATGCTACACTACCTGGATCAATAAAGCAGCATGGGAACGGAGCTGCTCCCAAAGGAAGAGCTCTGGCACCACAACAGTGTGGAAAAGCTCCAGGTTTGCACTCACAACGGTAGGAGTCCAGCTCGGTCTCAAAGGTGTCATCAATATGTGGATTCACATCAGAAACATGCTGAAGTATGAAAATCTGTTCGTGCAAAAACATGCTCCCGGTAGGAAAAGCCAAGCATTACTAAAGAACGAAGTGAATGACGGACAGAAAAAAGAAACATGGATGGTAAGGCTTGTTGACTGACCGTGCTGCAGAGTACATCATTTGGGTGGGACAGCAACAGCTAAATTGGCAAATTATCCCGTCATGAGTCAAACTCGACGATGGACTATAAAAATGTGTAAGGTAAGAGTTTAACAGCGCTGCAGAGACTTGTAGTTAACACATGCAATGCTGTACACAAGCATTCGTCCAACATCTGCTGTCAGAAAAATCCTGTTCCCACGAGTTCGTGAACAGGACTTTTTAAGTTCTCGTAAGATTTGTCAACTGGATTTAGGTAAAGACTTTGACTGGGCCACTATAACACGTAAATATACTTTGAAACCATTCCACTGCAGCATGTAAGAGGTTTAAAAAAATTGTAAAAATTAAGTGAACTTTGAAAGTGTCAAACTCTCAGAGGAAATTTAAAGAAAAATATGGCTAATTTCAAATGTTTGCATAGTTTCGTAGCATGTCTTTCAGGTGTTCCTAATATATGATGAAAAATTTAGTTTACTGATCAAATACAGAAGGAGGCATGAGTTATGACAGAGCTGCTTTTATGATGGGTTGTTTTTGATTATGTCAATGAAGCCCAGAGACTTTAGCTTTCCAGGTTTCCCTATTTCTTGTGATTGTTTGCAGTCATTTGCAGAAGCTGCTGTTGTGTTCCAAGTGGAGTCTCAAGTCAGGAAAATCCAACAGAACATCCTTCAAGGGACTGCAAACTGTCCGACTGCCTCAAATGTAAAACATAGCCATAGTTGGAGGAATACACAACTTATATACGCTTATAATAGTTTGCGTCACTTAACCTGAGTCACTACAAAAGCCTCAGATGTGAACCTCAGTGTTTGAACTTGGAATGTAAATAGATACTTTTCCAACTACTTGTCTTGCTAACAGCGTTTAGCACAAAAAATGGGCAAAGTGCAAAGATTTAGTGACTCGAACCGAGAACGAGCAAAACTAAATGGTGACACTTTATAACTCTGTGCTGCAACTTCCAAAAGCAGTAAAAAGCATCAGTGTTATCATTTAGCCAGAAGGCTAACACCTTTAAAAATAGCTTCACTTTGGTTTGGAATAAAAATGCAAGAGTAGAAGTGAGCACATGGCTAATTAACATAATAGAAGAATTAATCAAAGCGTTATCGCAGAGCTAATGTTAAAAAAAACAATGCTATTTATTTTCACAGTCAATTCCTTTAATTGTTTTTTTTTTTTTTTTCCACAATGATCTTCAAAACACCCATAAAATGCACTCCTGGATGCAAAACTGAGTCGGGTTAGCTGTATTTCTTGATGCCAAAGCGTTGCTCAACACAACATGGGGTCTGTTGAACCAGGCATGTGTCTTCAATCAAGCTTGCCTGCCTTGAATGAGAGCATAGCTTGAGGAATATTCAACCCCCCCCCCACCCCCCCATTTGCTCACACTCTGAAACTCAGGCCAATAGCGGAGACTCTCCGGCAGCACAGTCAGCACGTCATGAAGGAGTTAGCAGCTTACCGGTTAACAAAAACATTAGTCATTCAATGTATTTCTAAAAGATAATGAATATAATGAACTTTAAAGAAATATCAAAAAATATAAATATATGTTTTGTTTATTTCCGCAGATTTATTTCCTTCACTTAAATGTGGTAGATATGTCAATTGTTCATGCCTCAAAGCAATAAAATGTAAGGCATTCAGAATCAGACGTGAACCAAAAAGGACCTTGAAGATGCTTATTCATCCAAAAATGTAGACACTTCACTGTTCTGACTGTAGATAAACGTTTATCTTTAATTCCACAAATTTCTACCAGAACCCAGAGAAGGAGCTGGTTCTGAAAAAGTTACAGCGTCTGAACCACCCAGGTGTTTGTCCTTCCTGTCTTGTTATCAGGTTGTTTTGTGGCACCAGACCTCCAGGCCTCTCAAGAAGTCTTTTAAACGTTCTTTTCTAAACTTTTAAATATCTGAAACTGAGAAAAATTATAGATTTTGTTTAATGAGACTGATAAGACTATTAGTATGTATTGATGCTACTCGTGCATCATGTGAAAGCTTTACAGAGACATTGCTCCCTATCTTGTCTGCACAAATCTGTCACTTCCAGTCTGATTTGCAGGACAGGCAGCTTACCTTCTTTCCCAGGAGAGCCATAGGTTATGGTGGGAATGTCTTTAGCTATATTCAGAATTTGATTTTGAAGCGTCTGGCACTGTCCTCTCAGTCCTTCGATATCCTGAGCATGAGTTTGGACCGTGCCGTTCAGCTGGTCCACGCAGCTCCACAGCCCAGTAATGTGCCGGTTCAGACCTTCTTTGATCCTCAGGAGGCTGATGGAGATGGGGTCCAGCTTGCTGCACAGAGCCTCAACATTAACAATCCGGCTGTCCATGCTGGCGAGTTCCTCCCCCATGTCGCGGGTCGTTTCTCTGCATCTGTCGTTCTCAGCTTTCACCTCCCTGCCCAGCTCGTCCAAACGCCGTCTCAGCTCGTGGTGTTGCTCCCTGGGAAGCTCCAAAAGATCATCGGCCTCCTGCATGGCCCCGTCTTTCGCTAGACTCCAGGAGGAGCTCAGATTCTGCTGCTTCGCTTCACCTAATCCTGAGTCTTCTGCTCTGTCCAGACGGTCACTTAAGTCGCTGTTCTCAATACTGTTGTTGATGCTGACGAGTTGATCCTTCATAAATTCAAAGTCCCTCATTTGCACATTCAGATGTGTCTTGATGTCATCTACAGTAGATTTATAGCTCTGAAAGTCTTTCTGAAGGTTTTCTAGAGCAGTTAAATTAGCTTTGCACTCTCCTGAGCAAGAACGGTCCAGATTGTTGACTTTAAGCTCCAGATTATTAACCGAATCCTTTAGGGAGTTAATGTCTTTCAGCAGAGCATTTGGACTCCTAAACGTGAAGCTGGTGGTTGTTCCTGCCAGTTGGTTCAGGAGTTGGTCCTGAATGGATGCCAGCTTGTTGTCCAACGTCTTCTTCAAGTCTTTGATGGCCTCTTCCTGCTCGTTCCGAAGGTTCTCCCCTGCGGAGACGCACTGCGCCACCAAACTACTTTGAGTTGAGTTCAGACGGTTCTCAAGGTTTTGCAGGCGAGACAGAACAGAGTAAGGATCCCCTGGTTGTGCCTTCTGTAGATCAGATACTTTTATTTTCAGGTCCTGGATCTCATTGCGGAGGTCTTCTTCCTTTGACTCCATGAGCTCGGTCAGGCTGAAGTAGCTGGCCTCCTGTCCTTCACACTGTTCCTGAACCGAGAGGATTTTATAATCACAAGAGTTCTTCAGGTCGGCCATTTTGACGTCCATGCCCTCCATCAACTCTTCTCGCAGAGCGCTGATCTTGCCGTCCAGGTAGGCTCGCAGGTCAGCATCACCGCCCGTAGGGGCAGGTTGGGCTGTGGATGGGGGAATCTGGCTGGTCTCCAGTAACAGACGAATCTGTTCGTCGTGATGGTCAACTCGACTCACTAAGTCAGTCAGGATGTTGCTCTTTGACTCCAGATCATCCGTGACTTGGTTTATCTTGTTCATAGCCTCATCCATTGATGTGGTCTCTTGACCAAAAGAGAAATCCTGCACCTGGAAGCTCTCCGTCTCTCCCCGCCGAGCACTGGCAGGCTGTTTCATGTTGCTCAGCAGCGTAGCCAACATCTTACTTGCATCCTCCTGGAAATCCAGCCTCAGGTTGGAGGCCATGTCTGTCATTCTGGCCTGCATGTCCAGGACCATCTGGGACAACTGCTGCACCTCCTCCTGCAGGTGCTGCTCACTCTGAGGTCTTTCTTGGCTCTCTGGTGCCGTGGCAACTGTTTGACCTCTGATCTGCCCCTCCCATGTTGATGGATGGTTCCTCTGTTGCTCTGTCCTCTGATTAGGACCTACGAAACATTCAGACAATTAGGATCCTGTCATTTCAAGGTTTTTAAGCATTTCAAATATTTTAAATCTTAGCTTCTGACCTTGCGGATTTGGAAAATAGCCAGAGTTTGAAGAGGTATGGGGCAAACGGTCTGCTTGGAGAAGTTTCACCTCCTTGCAGTCGTAACCCTGATACCCTGGGCAGCACTTCCACTGCAGCTCTGTCACAATCTTGTAGCCGATCTTGTATGTGGGCCTAAAATGTGTTTGATATCTACAAACAAAGAATAAAATGATAAGATAATAAGTTAAATGCCAGGATTTTCTCTAAATACAGCAAAAATCCCATTAGACCAGCAAGTGCAATGGGATTTTTGCTGGTTCACCTTCCTACAGAACAACAATCCTAAACATTCAGACACAGATTCACTGGAATGTTCATGTTTTACAACGGTCTAATCAAAGTGCACACCCACTTTTATTGGACACAACCCTGCAATAAATTCCTCATGTAGGGAGGAATTTCATCTTTTGTTGTAATTTCAGCAAAAGATGATGCAGCAAAAATACTCATTAATGGATGGATACAAATGTATGCCTCACTATTATGAACTACTTTTTGTTAGACCGTCATATAAATGTATTAAACTTTAAAAAAAGGCATTGCATCCTTTACAGTGTTTGACTACAACAGTAAAGGATGCAACAGACATTTATTTATGTAGTGAAATGAATTAAGTCCTGAAAAAATATAAGAGCTAAATAAACTCTTTAGCTATTATGTTATGTGCAGTTTATTTTAAACTATCTCCAGTTTCTTTTTGCTGTACTTCCAACCAGCTACACAATCTTGTAATAAGTTTATTTTTTGCTCTAACCATGACAGGGCATTGAGCCAGTGGACAAGTAAAGGGGAAAAGATCTGAGAGATGTGTCATCCTCACTGTGTGCCAAGCTTAACTTCAAACACAACTACTGTTTTTGTTAGAGGCTCCTGGTAATAAGATGTCTAAAGATTCAGCTTAAATAAAAAGGGGGCTTAGATTTAACACTTCGATTTGCTAAACTTCTGTGAAATGTAAACATGTTAATTTATGATGATGTTAAGACATTTCCATCCTAAATGTTAAAAACTGGTCGCTAAATCTTTAGCATTAAAAATGTACAGTTGGCCATGGAACGATGGTTGTTTTCTCAGAGTTGTGTTACAGGCATGGCATAATTTAGTAGACTTGTCAGTTTCAGAGAATCATTCTTCTGATTTCAAACAGAAGAATGATTAAAAAAAAGGTTAAA
>NW_015112743.1:476794-480768 GCF_001443285.1 Poecilia latipinna
AAAAAAAGAAAACTAGTTTTTTAAAATTTTTTTTATTTTAAAAAAAAAAAAAAAAAAAAAAAAAAAAAAAATATATATATATATATATATATATATATAGGCTTAGGATTTAAAATCAATCACCTTCAAGTAGGGATGATAGAGATTAAGATACATATATTTTGTAATATTTTTTTAAGTAAAAAATGAAACGCGTGAAGCGTGTCGTATTGAAGTTTTATTTCAAATTGTTCAAGAATTTAAAATGAAATCAAAGGGCATAGAGTCAATTTATATCACATTCATCATGTTGATTTAAGTTATAAAAAAGCTACATATATCAAAAAGAAATTAAAAGAAATTAGACTTTGTAATTTATCATTTTATTGATGAGGAATTAGCTTTATAATATGATGGAAAGATCAAAAAAGTAGATGTTGCATAATATTGCCCGTTAACAGACGTAAAACAATAAAATTGTCATTTAAAAGAAAAATGTAAGTGCCAGACCTTGACATTTCAGGGATAAAAACAGAGATGAACTATAAGGAACTTGTAAAAATGACACAGAGAATTAAATATGCATCAGTGTCTGCTGTAAGGTTGTTAAGGTTAAAGGTATCATACAGAAAATAAAAACAAGTCCAAAAACTAGAATAAGCAAAAGCTTCTTAAAGGTAATTTACTGAACATTTTTGACTTTTTTCAAAAAACATTAAAAAGGAGGGAGTTGACAACTCATTGTAATAATAGTAATAAAAATATGCTTTTTGTCAAAATTCAAAGTTAAACTTTAGTTCATTTCAGAAAATGATCCTGGCTCATCCACAGATCCCCGTCTTTGACGCTTTGAAGCGATGCCAGGTGACTCCTCAGAGTTTCCAGAAGCACGTTTTCCTGCTCTCACTGGTACTGATGCTTCAGAGAAAACAGAAAACTGTTATTTTAAATTAATTCAAAAATAAGAAAAATAAAACAAATAGAAAACATACCAAGTTGTTTGTTAATCTTTTCTAGTTCCTTAGTCATGGCATCCTTCTCTTTTTCTTTTTGGAGAATTTCACTGAACCATTTTGTGGAATGGTCATTATGATCCTTTTCTGCTTTTTCTATTTCTTCCACTGCTGCACAGTACCGATGAAGTACATCTACCATAAAAAAAGAATAACTAAATGTTCTATACACAAACACATAATATAACCAGTTCAGAATCCTGATTCTCATCATTGTCTGCCGTTTTAGTCTAGATTTGCTGCTAATTAAAAAATCCATGACACAATTTTTGGCTAATTTCAGCTGGAAACTCCGGCTTAACTCTAGATTATATACAGAGAAGTCCATTGTCAGATTAGTGACTGCATTAATAACACCTGGCAGCTGCCATTCCTAAATCTTATGGAAGAAACAAGGGTATACAAACCTAGACAAACAAGATCCTTATTGGTTAATTAGTGACAATAGTAAATATTAACCTAATAAATATTTCAACACAAGATGAATAAAAATGATTTCACATGAGACTGAAAAAGCTGTCACCTATTTGTTCCTTCAGTTCTTCGTAATTGTCTGGTAGAGGAGCTCCAAACACATTTTTCAGTCTGTCAATCGGTGGCGCTCTGTTCTGTGAACCTCCAAATTTGCCCTTGGCACTGACTCTTTCCCCAGTTCGGGTCAATATGGTGGGGCACTGTATACGATTCTCCACAAGCTGCAAAAGACAATCTATTTATCTGCTTGCTAGTTAACATGTCAGAATCCTGTCAGCTAAAACCCCTCACCGCCTTTCTGTAGTTGGTGGCTGAGATTAAGTCATCCATCAGAATCGTGTCGCCAAGGAGGTTTTTAAACACTGGCAAAGAAAACAAGAGGGAAGCTTTCAAATATGTGAAGATTTACCCAAAACCCTGCCAGAGTGACAGAGTAATGTGGAAAATACACAAACAACAAACAGAGATACTTGGAAAAAATCTCAAAATTGAAAAAACTGAAAAAATATTCTAAGCCATAAACAAGAGAAATTTGAATCAAGAGGAAAGTAATCACCTTTTATCAGGTTATTGCGATCACAACTCAGCTGTTTGTCACGATAAATCAGGTGTTTCCTGGCAAAAGTTGGGTTTCCAGAAGGTTTAAAAAGTTCTTGCCGGTTACTTATATGTGGCAGGGGTCTATAAGATATGGTAAATAAAAAAAAAATCCAAAAGAAGGAAATATGAATTTACAGTACTGCAAAATGGATTCTCATTGTCAACTTTGCATAAAAAGGCACAAGCAGATTTAGCAATTTTAGAAAAATGCCTATATTTTATTTAACCAATCATTTAACCTTATGTCAGATCATATTTCCAGAAATCAATTACATTTTATTTTGCTATAACTCAATGGTGCCCAAAGTCGGTCTTCAAGGGTCAGCATCCTGGTCTCTCCCTGGTTTAACTCACCTGGATCAAATGATGGCTCGTTAGAAGGCCTAAGAAGAACAATGACATGCTGAGGAAGTTGTTACTTCCACCAGAGAAAGAACTAAAACATGCAGGATGCCGGCCCTCAACGACCGACTTTAGGCACCACGGCTGTAACTGATTTGAATCTTAGGCTGTTTAGTCATTATCAATAATCTTTTACAAAATAGAAATTGCATATTCAGATCAGAAAACAAATTTACAAAAAATAACCACATCCTCGTGAAAAACAGGCACCAAGTGCTCAGTCACAAAATGTCTTATTAATCAAAACAGATTAATTGTAGGTTACACTTCCACCAAGTAGAACAGGTCAGTCTGCAGAGGATAATTTTTTCCCCCAGACTTTGTCTCCCTCTTGTGGCAATAACAAAAGTGATGCTAATGTATGTCCTATTTGTATTTACAGGAAAATTGATGATTCAGAAAAAGCACTTGTCAAATAATTGTAGGAAAATATTACAAAAACTTCTAAAAACACCCAAAAAATAATTCTTAGAATGAACCAAAATATTTGTTACAGTTTTCAGGAGATTCAAACAATTTTTTTTTTTGGTTTTACAAAATATTGTTGTACCTGTCTTCCTGATACACAAACATACTGTCGAGGGCCATGACCTGCTGATTCCCCTGTGTGTCTTCATAATGTTTCTGAGCTGCTTCTGTCGTTGTGGTGATGATGCAGTCCATGTCTCCCTGCAATTGCCAGGAGATGACCCTTGCAATATCATCATCAGCAACAAAGGCCAGTTCACCAACCTGCAATCAGCAAGACAAAGCCTGTAAACACGGACCTCAGAACAGAAATACGGCTTTGAAAGTTCTCATCACCATTTCAAGAATGTCAGGACCGCTGAAATTTCTATGAATGGAAAAGATTCTTCTTGGAGTTTTCTCTATTGTTTCCAATTCGGATGTCTTCTGCTCTAAGCATCTTTTACTATCTGTGATCTGAAAAAGTTGAATATACATGAACGCCATCTTGAAAAAACGAAATGACAGCAACTTAAAGAGAAAAACAAAAGTAAAAGTTCTCCAAAACGTACTGATAATGGGTGTTCTGTTCTTATGCCTCTTTCATTCAGCTCATTTCTCAGAGAAACTTCTTTCTTAGTTGAGTCTTTGACGTTATCTAGAGTGAGAAGAGTATATTAAGCTGTAAACTACACAGAAACAGGGAACATAAGTGATAAATGGGGCAGAGAGGAATGTTGACAACATTTTAGTTCAGAAAATCAAGAATCAATCCCAAGCTGGGATTTGAACCCAGGACCTCCTTGTGGCAAAGCAACAGAGCTCAGCATGTAACCCACACAGAGAAACAGTAAACTGCAAATATCACAAACAGAAGTCTTACTTTTGAGCAAATCCTTTTCATTGCGAATTTTATCAAATAATTTATCACATTCTTTTACAGACTCAGTCAGTTCATCCTTCTTCTTCATCAGTTCAACTTTTTTTTGTTGGTTCTCAGTATCTAAAAGATCAACAAGAAGGCAAAAGTCTTCAGGACAAAGAATGTATACACCAAAA
>NW_015112743.1:483044-488930 GCF_001443285.1 Poecilia latipinna
GTTTCTGAGCTGCTTCTGTCGTTGTGGTGATGATGCAGTCCATGTCTCCCTGCAATTGCCAGGAGATGACCCTTGCAATATCATCATCAGCAACAAAGGCCAGTTCACCAACCTGCAATCAGCAAGACAAAGCCTGTAAACACGGACCTCAGAACAGAAATACGGCTTTGAAAGTTCTCATCACCATTTCAAGAATGTCAGGACCGCTGAAATTTCTATGAATGGAAAAGATTCTTCTTGGAGTTTTCTCTATTGTTTCCAATTCGGATGTCTTCTGCTCTAAGCATCTTTTACTATCTGTGATCTGAAAAAGTTGAATATACATGAACGCCATCTTGAAAAAACGAAATGACAGCAACTTAAAGAGAAAAACAAAAGTAAAAGTTCTCCAAAACGTACTGATAATGGGTGTTCTGTTCTTATGCCTCTTTCATTCAGCTCATTTCTCAGAGAAACTTCTTTCTTAGTTGAGTCTTTGACGTTATCTAGAGTGAGAAGAGTATATTAAGCTGTAAACTACACAGAAACAGGGAACATAAGTGATAAATGGGGCAGAGAGGAATGTTGACAACATTTTAGTTCAGAAAATCAAGAATCAATCCCAAGCTGGGATTTGAACCCAGGACCTCCTTGTGGCAAAGCAACAGAGCTCAGCATGTAACCCACACAGAGAAACAGTAAACTGCAAATATCACAAACAGAAGTCTTACTTTTGAGCAAATCCTTTTCATTGCGAATTTTATCAAATAATTTATCACATTCTTTTACAGACTCAGTCAGTTCATCCTTCTTCTTCATCAGTTCAACTTTTTTTTGTTGGTTCTCAGTATCTAAAAGATCAACAAGAAGGCAAAAGTCTTCAGGACAAAGAATGTATACACCAAAAGCAGCTTTTTTGTAAACAAATAGAACATTGACATGGTTCATTGTACTTTTAGTGCAGTAAGGCAGGTCTCATTTTGAATCCAGATGAGTATTTGTTCTGAATTTCTTTTTCAAGAAACTAAAACTGCGATTATCTGATGAAGTTCATAGTGGATACTGTGTTATCACCAAAGTGGGTCAGGGATATAATTGTGGTGGGTTTATTTTATATTTTACATTTCTGTGATCTTAACAAGCGCTATTTTCAAAAGATATTGCCTGAATATCTAGTCCTTTAAATATAAATGATCTTATTTGACTGTTTTAGAAATAATAATAATAATAATAATAATAATAATAATAATAATAATAATAAAGCTTTTGAAACAATTAGTCATAACCTTAAATATGTTGAACTTCTAATTTGACATGTCTTTTTATCAAAAAAAATATGGAAGCATTTTCCTTGATTAGATAAGTGTATAACATTTTAATCTAAAATGATAGTTTCTTTAAAGAAATAAGAGCAGGATTTATTATTCTTTGTAAGCTAATTCTGTACTACATGTAACTATTATGTAACTATTATATCATATCAAGGGAAATTGTTAGGACTGTACAAGTTTTGCACAAGTAGAAGATCTTTGTTATAAAATACAGTTTGTACAATTTACCGTTATAAAAATGGAAGGGCAGTTCAAAGAGATTCAGAGATGTGGGAGCATTTGTCACTTCTGGCTTGAAGTGGAGAATATATCTGCTTCCATTCTCACCAGGACTGTTCTCCATGATCGCTAAACTCTAAGGGTGAGAAGATATGAAGCTTCTTATAATGACAACAAACTTATAAAAATAATATGTCCAGCAGAAGGAATGTTACTTACATTGATGAGGGCACTTCCTTCTATTAACTTAACTGAAATGGTTTTAGTTTTTCCATCAAACAGAGGGAGGATTCTGCTCCTTTCTTCTTCAGGGCACTTTATTGAGATGGACACAGTACCATTCAGGTTCTGCCCGGCTAAATTTCCAAACTGATCCTGGAAAGAATCAAACAAACTCACAACAATCAGTTGAAAATTACAAGTGTAGCTTTTACAGAGAAAGAAATTCAAAGTTGTGAATTGTGAATCCATAAGAGGACGTCAGCTCACCGTTATCTTCAAAGTCATGTTTTCAACCAAGATTCGATTGGCCATCTCTGTACAGTAGAAAACAACTGGAGTTTGTTGTTGACAGTCAGGTTCTAGTTTGACGGGTTCATTGGCCACAACATTTACACTGATCTATGAGAAAGAAAACAATCCAGAGGTCAGACAAGGATTTGAACTAAAGTTTAAAACGTGATTAAAAATAAATTTAAAAATATGAGAATTTAATCACTTAGTCCAATCAGACGAGGCATTAATGTGTACTTTGTGCAATCAGTGGATTAAAGGGTTATTTCAGATTTCTGGTGTCCCTTCACCTGTATTAGAACCAGTGATGTCAGTAACTCTGAGTTACTCTGATCGGACCGCCTTTTTCAGTAGAGAGCAATTTAACGCGTTACTATTTCAAATCCAGTAATCAGAATAAAGTTACTTATCCAAAATCACTTTATGTCACTATTTTTGTCATTTTATTTAGTAATTTAACTTTATTTCCTCTATGTGTGTTGGGGAGTTACTGCCATTTCTACGCAACAGTTATCAGCAGCTGTGACAGCAACACAGAAACAGAAACAATGTAGGGAGGAGAGAGATGCACATTTTGAGTTTCTGCCACCAACTCCAATTATTACAAGTGACTTTGGGCTTGTTTGTTTCTAAAGACGCTTGCAAATTTAATGAGTCTCGGGTTGCGTTGTTTTGAGCTTGCTTTTTAACGTGAAGTCGCTTCTTTGGACTTGGAAATAAGCAGACACATATTAAGTCCCAGAACTTGACTGACACACAGGTAGTTTTAGTCAGACTTTCCCTGTCCATCATTTCCCAGATGATCCATCCTGCTGTGTCTTTGTTAATGTCAAGAGGATTTGATGTGAAAGACATCAAGCTTCGCATTGTGCTCCAGAAAACTGCAAACACTGAGACTAATATGGACAGTGGAATAACCGTGAAAACAGTCACAAATGAACATGTCCGTAAAGTTGCACAACTAAATGGCATTATAATTAAGATAATCATAATCATCAATATTAAGGTAAGTGTCACCTGAGTAGGATCACACAAACACATGCAAAAATCACTAAAGAGTTTTTTTTTTGGCTGTCATAACCATTACACAATCTCTGCTTCAGTTCCACTTTATAAGTGGAAATACATTGTTGATGTTACCATTATAAAATAACCTGCAATTAAGTAAGTATTGGCAAAGCTTAATGTAATTTTTATATTGAGGTGGGTGGAAGGTTGTTGTCGGCAGCTGCTGATGTAACTAATAAAATAACTTATCTAACTTAGTTATGTTCCAAATCAAGTAATCATTATCAAACTAAATTATTAAGTTTTTCAAGGAGTAATCAGTAACTCAATAAAAGTTGATTTTTCAAAGTAACTATGCCATTACTGATTAGAACTATGTCAATTTCCTTGAGAACTTGCTAAATCTGAAATTAATTGGGGCCATGGAAGCTAACATCAACTCAGGTTTATATAATGTGCTGAGTGACTTTTGCAATTTAAATCAATTCAAATTGAAAATGGTCATATTACTGGGAACTAGTGATATCAACAGTCAGAATGGTTATGCTAGTTGTTTTCTTGAGCCAAACATTTTCTGTATCTGTACCTTATTAACTCAGGTCAGCCGATTGTGATTCTAAAAAAAAAAATTGAGATTTGGAAAGGATAAGAACAGGCCATATTTAGCACCACTGGATTATTTTATTTTCAAAAAGCCTTCTAAAAAAAAACCTGAACTAACCCTTCAAATACAGGGATGAACACACTAAAAATGATTAAGGCATATGATGACAAACTACGCATTTTGACTCTAAACTAGCCCTGCGACAGACTGGCGACCTGTCCAGGGTGTACCCTGCCCTTACTCAAAATGTTCACTAGAGTTAGCACTAGCACCCCTGCCGACTCTGCTAGGCACAAGGGTGTACAGAAAATGAATGAATGAATGAATGAATGAATGAATGAATGGATGGATGGATGGGTGGAGATGGATGGAATTTAAACAGTGCTTGATTAATATGTTCAAACCAACCTGACTCCAAAGATGGTCTTCTTTTTTGTTGGTTTGTAGAGAAAACTCTACAGTGTATTCCCCAACACGTGTTGGGATTTCTTCTTCTCTGTAGTAAAACACAAATGTAATTTTCTCACATTATAGAACAGATTTGTAATATTTATTTTACACTTTAGTTTCACTATTTAGCTCACTTCATACTGAAAACTGCCTGTTTTGCAATGTTATCCTAGTTTCAGCTTTAGTGTAAGTAAATAGGAGATATCAACTGTAAAATCTGGCAATTAAGAAAGAAAACCAACTAGTTTTCTAGTTCCTTTAATCATCCACCAAAGACAGAGGCAAAAATTATGGGTAAAGTACATCACCTAAATTCATAACAGTCCTTCCACTCATCTTCAACAGGTTTTCTGTATTTTAGCTCAGTGACCTGCATAAGGGCCAAAGAAGAGCAACATTAAAGTAATATTAGACACACTGAGACAGACTCTCTTGATGATATTTAGTCGTTTACTATTGTAGGACGCATTGATGGCGTTCCCTCCCACAGCAACATGGACAGATCTGCAGGTTTAATAGCTTTCCCTTCTTCAGAAAACACTGTCACTGAGAAAACTGAAACACACACAGCAAACCTAAATTTCCTGAACTGTTAAAAAGATTACAAATAATTTAAAAAAGCCTGCCAAAGACTATGAAATACGAACCTGGAAATTTGCCTCCAGCACAAAACTTCCCGTTTTTCTCATAATCCACTGAGAGTCTAACAGGTTTGTTGGGATCAGGGAGGAGAGTGAGGTTCACTGATGGACCAGGGATGGATTTACCTTTTAGGGAACCTTTAAACTCCAGTGCATAGTACCCTCTAGTGGACAAAAAGAGTAAAAACAGCTGTTCTTGTGATCAACAGTTATTCCCATCTAAATTCAAAGGTGTGGGAAAACTTTAATGAAATAAACTGACATATTTAGGTAGCAGACATTACGTTATGACCATGTTGGATTTAATACATCAAATCAAAATATCTAAGTTTCCATTTAATTTCACCTTCACTGAACCATAAAGGACACATTGAGACTGAAAATCTGCTTTACAACAGGGGTTCAGGAAGAAACTGCAGTACAGAAACTGTTTATTGAACCATTTCAAATGTTAACACCTATAATAACAGTAAATTTTATCTACAGAGTCTTTTAAAAACTCTTTAAGAGGAAGCAAGCATGTGCACATCATAACTACTAACCAGTAGAGAAATAAAAGTAGCAGAATCAAGTCTTTTCTTGACTTAAAGGGGTCAGAATTTGAAAATAAAAGCCTAATTCTAATTTCAGTTTCTTCTGCAGTTGTTTAACATTTAGTTTAAATGTTAAGAGTTTTATCAATTAGAATACCATAATATTTATACCGAGACAAACTCAATAAACTTGTCGAGGTTGTAATATGTCTACAATTTATAAAGTTCAGTAGGATTTGAAAATTATGCAAATTTAGATTTTTCTGCATTTGAAACTAGTTAACAAATCTGGTTTAAGATGTGTTTATAAGACTTACTTTGATCCTTCTACACGATTAACTTTGATGCAGGTCTTCCCTTCTGTCTCCATGGGAGTTAAAACCTCTGTTGTCAACTGATAAAAAACAGCAGAGCGCTCTATTTATGAATTTTCAGTTCATGTACATAACTGCATATAGCTTGATGTGTTTAATAACATCTTTTCAAACTAACCGTTAGAGTCACAGGAGAAGGTTTTATCTCAACATTTATGTTTTCGTCTGGAGACGGATTTCCCCAATCATCACACAGCTGGAGAAGGAATGGTGTGGGAATATCATGACCATTCA
>NW_015112743.1:492164-494510 GCF_001443285.1 Poecilia latipinna
GTCTGGAGACGGATTTCCCCAATCATCACACAGCTGGAGAAGGAATGGTGTGGGAATATCATGACCATTCAAAACCTGCAAGGGCTGAGAAGCACAAAAACAACAAAATAACTATATGTGACAGCTGCTCATTTTCTGTTTAAAATCACGTGGTGGAGGCTGCTTATCTAAACAGTTAACAGGTTAAAGTTTTGGTATACCCTGTTCAGCTACTTAAGAAGACTGCAGTGTTCATAACCCAACGAGTCTCATTGGTTAATAAAAATTAAACAATTCTCTTATTTTATTGATATTACTAATTCAATCTGAGCCATAAATTCTAAATTAACAACTCTTTCAAGGAGGATGATATCTTATATTCTTTTTTAGGATTAGGATTAATATACATTGACCAGCATGAAAAAATATGAACTACCAATAAAATCTAAAGATATAAGGTCCACTTTTCAATAGTAACTACATCTTAGACATCTGGACTCAGAGAACAGCGGTGCTTCTGTTGGCCATGGAGGTCATTTTCCTCCAAATGCAACAGCTGTAGTGGTCTCCTGTGTTTGGATGTCTGAAGGATTTCAACACTGGATTTAGAAAAGAGTTTCCCTGTCTCATTATGGAGAGTTTCAAAATTGTGAAGTCTTAAAAACAACATTACAACTTCACTAAAACAAATAATTAGATGTTGTTTTGTTTATAAACCAGAGAATAAAAGCAGATTCATATTCATGATTTTGAAAAGATAAACATTCAGTGTTGAACGTTATATTGAGATCTGAATTAGATAGAAGCTCTGTGCTAGACTGGTGACCTCTCCAGGATGTAAGCAGGTATAGACAATGGATGGGTTTCATCCATTTCACAAGCGGCTTAACAGAATAAAACAAAAACAGCCTGGAAGGTCACAAACACACATTCTGTGTTGAGATTTAAGCAAGCTGATTTAAATAACACTATACCATAAAATCTAGATGGTTAGTTGAAGTTGGCCAGAGTGTAAAAAGTTTCAAGTTACATAATCAAATCATGCATTTTCATGCTCGTACCAAAAGCTTTCTGAAACATAAATTCACTACACTAAAAGCAAACAAACAAAAAACTATTAGCTATTTTTTTCCCCTTATATCTTACCTGGTTTGGTTCGCTGACCAGTTTAAGTTGGGAAGGAACTCCTGCTGCCACTTCAAGGACGACATTTTCTGTGTAGTCTTTGTAGCTGAAGCAAATCACTCTGGATCCAGGAGACCCCGAGGGGAAACGGACTCCTATCGCCACAATGCAACTGCTGTTCTCCTAAAAACAGTGAGGGGCTTTATTAAAAAAAGGTTCTTTACTACAGGTGCGGTGAGCACTAATAATGTTTTAGGGCTACTTGTAATTTAGAAGCATAAATTGACTTGAGTTGCAAAAACAAACATTTCTTTCAGCCAGTATGTACTCCAACATAAATAATTTTATTTTAGGTGTTAAGATGCAGTTAGTCAGCGTGAGGCGCAGTATTGCTTGCGCATGGTCACTGTCATATTGCATTCAGCAGAGCCACAGACCTAGATCTGCATGTCTATTCAGTGATTCTTGAGAATAGGGACAAAATGGGTTTTAATTTTCCCATTTTTTTTTTTTTTTTGTTATTTCTCAACCTTATGTATGCAAATATGACAAATAATGTTTAGGAAATGTAAAGATGCTAAGGTACAGGCTCCTAGTTGCAACATTTTTTTAAAAATTACATTTTTAATCGACCTGACCCAGAACTTTGTCATCAGCATCTGACAAAAATTAATAAAAAATAATTTTTAATGACCCTATTAGTGATATTTTTACTCATTTTACAGACAATGCTTCTCAAGAAACAAAAGAAATATTATTTAAAACCAAAAACAACAAAAAGTCCATCTGACGGAGTTGACACAGAACTGAAGGTGGTGACAAACTAGTGAATAAAAAGAAAAACTTGATAGATGTGAAGTAATGCAATTTATGTAAAATACATTAAAATGAATTAATTGCACATTTAAGTGAGATTTGACAACATTTTCACTGAAAGAGTCACAAAAACTTGACATCTGACGGAGTTGACGAAATGCCAAACTACCTCAATTTATATGATGTTATTCTGAAGGAGGCCATATTGTAGCTCATCAGGTCCATGAAATCTTTACAGTTTACCAAAATTAAGCTTTTATTTCACAAAATTTCATCAAAGTTTTGTAAATTGTCAGTTATGGAGTTGACACATCATGGTTGTGACAAGCAGCTTAGGAATAAAACAGAAGAAAAAACTTAAGAATAACATAAGCTAACCAGAGCTAACTAGCCCTCCTCGCGAAGGAAGAGAAAAGACGACGTCAT
>NW_015112743.1:499386-500527 GCF_001443285.1 Poecilia latipinna
TGTCAAGACCTTCGGCTTCTGCAGAAAAGGATTTCCCACAGGTGGAGGTCAGCTTCTTGGTTACATTATTATACTGGTCCACAAGTTCCAGCTCTGTATGGAAAGGAAAAGATATAAAGTCACAAAACGTAAAACTAAATCTAAAACTATTTATTTTAAATGATCAAGTTTAAGCTTACTGATGTCTCCAGATAAGGTTTCACCAAGTTTCACAATGCTTTGAGGCAGAGTTACTTTTAGCCCTGCTGGTTCATCAGGACAAGGCCTATGAAACAAAATAAGGTTGTGCATTTGAAAAAAATGAAACATAATTTTAATAGAAAAACAGGACTATACAAAGGAAGAACTGATAAATGCAACAAATATTCACCATGAGAATACTTTTAATTATTATCTGTGTTTTTGCATGACAGTATTAATAAAATGCCCCAGATGGCTATGACAGCTTGATTCTGATATAATAGGAATGTACATATTCCTCAGCAGGTGTCCATAATGAGTCAATTTATGACCAATGTATTTGAATAATGACTTGTACTCAAAAACCTGAATCCTATTTTGTCCCCGAATGAATAATTAATCTGTGCTAACAAAACTGCAATTTTGTTGTGGGAGTGTTCACATAGGAATAAAACATAATGCTGGACATCCAAAAATAAAAAAATCAGTAATGTTTAGAATTTCAACAACTTAAATCTGTAATAAAAAATACATTTACAGTGGTGTGAAAAAGTGTTTGCCCCCTTCCTCATTTCCTGTTTTTTCGCATGTTTGTCACACTTAAGTGTTTCGGAACATCAAAGCAATTTAAACAATAGTCAAGGACAACACAAGTAAACACAAAATGCAATTTGTAAATGAAGGTGTTTATTATTAAAGGAGAAAAAAAATCCAAACCATCATGGCCCTGTGTGAAAAAGTGATTGCCCCCTAAACCTAATAACTGGTTGGGCCACTCTTGGCAGCAACAACTGCAACCAAGCGTTTGCGATAACTTGCAATGAGTCTTTTACAGCGTTCTGGAGGAATTTTGGCCCACTCATCTATGCAGAATTGTTCTAATTCAGTTACATTAGAGGGTTTTCGAGCATGAACGGCCTTTTTAAGGTCATACCACAACATCTCAATAGGATTCAGGTCA
>NW_015112743.1:503928-525274 GCF_001443285.1 Poecilia latipinna
GCCAGATGTAATGGGACACACACCTTCCAAAGAGTTCCACTTTTGTCTCATCGGTCCACAGAATGTTTTCCCAAAAGTCTTGGGGATCATCAAGATGTGTTTTGGAAAAATTGAGACGAGCTTTAATGTTCTTTTTGCTCAGCAGTGGTTTTCTTCTTGGAACTCTGCCATGCAGGCCATTTTTGCCCAGTCTTTTTCTGATGGTGGAGGCATGAACCCTGACCTTAACTGAGGCAAGTGAGGCCTGCAGTTCTTTGGATGTTGTTGTGGGGTCTTTTGTGACCTCTTGGATGAGTCGCCGCTGCGCTCTTGGGGTAATTTTGGGTGGCCGGCCACTCCTGGGAAGGTTCACCAGTGTTCCATGTCTTTGCCATTTGTGGATAATGTCTCTCACAGTGGTTCGCTGGATTCCCAAAGCTTTGGAAATGGCTTTATAACCCTTTCCAGACTGATAGATCTTAATTACTGTCTTTCTCAATTGTTCCTGAATTTCTTTGGATCTCGGCATGATGTGTAGCTTTTAAGGATCTTTTGGTGGACTTTACTGTGTCAGGCAGCTCCTATTTAAGTGATGTCTTGATGAAAACAGGTGTGGCAATAATCAGGCCTGGCTGTGGCTAGAGAAATTGAACTCAGGTGTTAAAAACCACAGTTATAGAATATTTTAACAAGGGGGGTGTTACGGTCACTGACCTCTAGGGGCTCCCTTTCTGAGAGAGCCCTATGTTTTTCTGTTTCAGTTCTGCCTGATTACTGCAGGTGAAGTGTGTTGGGGCTCGTCAGCCGCCCTATATAAGCAGCAAGCTGGAGATGCCAGATCCCCTCCTTTGTTTGTCCTGGGCTAGACCTGTGATCTTTGAGAGCTGACTGTGTGTGTGTGTGAATTAACCTGAGTTTGCTGTGAGCAACTCTGACCAATTGTCTAAGACATGTTTTTGTTCCAAGGTGGAAGCTGGTAGGGGTTCTCTGCCATTTTTGTTGTAACCCGTTTTCTCCTGGTTTTGGTTAGTAAGGGAGTTTAGGTTTTGTATTTTCTTTTAGTTCTTCTTTAGAAAGTGGTTGTTTTATTTTACAGTTATAAGGGGGTGTTTTGTTTATTATTTTGGCCTTGGAGACCCTGAAGCCTTAAGCTACCCTGTGTTTTTTTTTTTTTTCGCCTGTAGCTGTTGTTTTTATCAGGATTGTAAAATAAATTATACTTTTTTTTACTTATCAACTGTTCGGATTACTTTTTTTCGTTTTATGTTAAAGCCCAGTGCCAGAATTTACTATAGGAATTTTAGGGTGGGGTTGTAACAGGGGGCAATCACTTTTTCACACAGGGCCATGATGGTTTGGATTTTTTTTCTCCTTTAATAATAAACACATTATTGCATTTTGTGTTTACTTGTGTTGTCCTTGACGATTGTTTAAATTGGTTTGATGTTCCGAAACACTTAAGTGTGACAAACATGCAAAAAAACAGGAAATGAGGAAGGGGGCCAACACTTTTTCACACCACTGTAAGTTTAATAAAAATGGGTTGGAAACAGAGTCCTTGAACAGTTTAGCTTATGTGTAAGGGCTGTGCAAAATATGTTTTTTCATTTTTTGCACAAAATCATTCTTAGATAATGAAAGTTAGTCTGGTCAGTTCTGCTTATTTTGATCTCCTTTCAGAACGAGCTGTTTTAGGGCCTCTAGTCACTTTAAATCGAAATGAGCTGATGTAGGCCATACCCCCCAACTCAACATTTACATTTGCACGTGAAAATTACTGCAAATAGATGCACAACTGCACAAACATGTATCTTTGAAAAGCATGAGAAAAGCCTCCGGCACAACCAACAAGAATGCAACAAGAGGTTTCAGGTTGGTGAATCAACAAAACACTTATCTTTTCCAGCAGCCATTGTACAGCATGGTTTTACGATTTACAGTTGTAAATGATAAAACATTTACAACTGTAAATGTGACAATAAGTGACAGGCTAGTGACTTATTGTCACTAGCCAATAAGTTGCTTGACAAACAACAAAGCACAACCAGTCTCTCTTTCTTCTGCAAACGTCATGAAGGTTTCCCAGTAGCTCTGATTTTTAGCTGAATAAGATCTGGACAATATGGAATATATTTTTTTTTTCCAGAACTAAAGCAGTAAAGGTCATGAAACTTTTTTGTTTTTCTTTTTTTCTCTTTTTAAATCTTCTAAGGCTTAGAAGATTTAAAAATAATCTTCTAAGCCTTAGTCAATAAGGCTAGTGACTTATTGATAGTCACTAGCCTGTCAATAAGGCTAGTGACTTATTGTCAGTAGCCACAGGCTAGCCTTATTGACACTACCCTGTCAATAAGGCTAGTGACTTATTGACAGTCACTAGCCTGTCAATAAGGCTAGTGACTTATTGTCACTTAGCAAGCTTGGCTTGGTAAATGACAGGCTAGACTTCACTAGAGTTGCTAGGTAATGGGCTGGGCTCACAGTGGTTGTTAGATGAGGGGCAGTGCCTGCTGATTCGGAGGTTTATGAAATGGCTAATTTTCCAGACACCAAAAAACATTAACTTATTGCCAAAAAAACAGCTGGGTGGGTTTTTTTAAACGCTTGAGTTGCTTTTAGAAGCAGTAGAAACCCAAATGGAGAAACAAAATGTGTAAAATGTGAATTTTGTATAATATACCTCCATTAACACCCCCACTGTCCGAAATATACTGTACATGTACTTAGCAGGAACACACATTAACTTGCATTCTTCTCAATGTACTTCTTTTCAGTAAAGCCTGGAAGTTCTTTCAGAAACAACATCACAACCATAGAGTTGAGCTTACACAATTTTGAAGCAGAAGGAAACTTTCTTTTCCTGGTAGGAGACTTGGTACAGGTGTTCTTCATCCACATGGGTGGGAATCTGTAGATCTGGTAGCCTGCCGTTTACTAGATTTCTCTGATCAACATCTGTTCCCCAGGTAACCTTAAACAGACAGAGAGCATACATTCAACAATAGGGGCACAGAAAGACACAGAAAAGAAGTGGCCTTAAGAATTACAATATAAGCAATACATTAACACACCTTAATATTGGAGGCAATTTCAGCAGTAATTGGGACCTCTCTTCCAGCCTCATCATACAGCTTGTAAAACAGCTTCTCCAGCACTCCTCCGGCTTGCCACTTTATCTTTTCATTGTTCTTCAACACCAGCTCTTCCTCGCCCTGAGAGAAAAGCTCCATCCGCGAGATCTGCTTGCTGGGCATGACCATCAGCTGTCTAGTCACTGGTGCAACCTGCTTCTGACTCTAACAGAAAACAGTGAAAAGATGAGCAAACTCGGAAACTGAGAATACTGCTGGGATATTTTTTCCTTAACTTACAGGTATTTCAAATCTAGCTTCTAGTATTTGCGGTTCTCCATTGACAATTTTTTCTTTTACAGGCTTTGTCACAAGCTCAGCTTTTCCTGCGCTGCAGTCTTTTGTCATCAAAAGGAGCCCAGGAATCTGTAAAACAAGACAAACAGCAAACATAAATCTAAAGCTGAGGAATTTCTGTAACCTTCATGGTTGTCAGCATATGTCCATACCTGGCAGTGAACTTCCAGTCCGGGGAAGCGAGTGATGTTCCCAGCCTCATCATGGACTTCAATCTCAAAGCTCACCGGGTTTCCATTCTCCACTTCCACTGGGTTTGTTTTTGATTTCACAAGAAGTGAATGGGGATTTCCTAAGATTTTAAATTTAATTGAACCATTGATTCATTCTTTGACAGAAACGGCAAAACAGTATAAAGGGAGTGCAAACAGAAATGTCATTGAAGCAGGTGTTTTCAAGAATTTGTGTTTCTTTTATTTATGGAACAGGACCTTTTTATTTAAGGACACACAGACAGTGTAACAAGACTAAAACACATGAAGCATCCATAAAAAAGGTAACAGACTATGAATTATTAATAAAAGCAGTCTTACCAGGATGAAGAGAGATTTTCGTGGTCTGTGTGTCATCTTTAAGTCCAGGGAGTGTCACTTTCAGGTCATAACTCTGAAAAAAAATATGCTATTATTATTTTTCCAAACAAACACACAGCTGAGACAGTTGTTTTAAACACCTCAGGTTATGCACTTTAGACAAAAATGCAATGGCAATAATATTGAAAATATTGAAGGAAAGATGTCAGTTTGAACAAAGCCACATATTTATAACTTCCCTAGTTTCTCATCTGACGTTACATTCCTTTCTTTCTCTGTAACCCCTTTGAACCATCACTGTGTTGGGGTGTGATAATTTATTGCAGTGACGTTCAACCAACAAGGAAACTACCTCGAACATGGCGGAGTTTAGGAGTTTTCCCTTGGCTTTGACACCTTGGATGGTTAACAAGACCCCACTGCAAGTTGTCGTCTCATAACTCAGTTCCAGATCGCTAAAGGACAAAGTGATGACAAAGTGACAGAATAAAAATTAAATACTGACTGAACTAATAAGTAAAATCTGTAAATACTGATTAATGACCCACGTGCTTTGAAGAGCAGGTTTGATATTGGGAGGAGGTTTTGTTGGGTGGTTATAACAGTCTTTCATCTGCAGAGGAATGTCAAACGGCTCTCCCACACGTAAAGAGGAACTCAGCTCCCCAACAGAAAAGCTCTCTGCATCTCCCTCTAAAGAGACAAAAATCACTTAGATGTAAATATAAAGGATATCAAAATTTAGTAAGGTTTCTTATAAACTGGCAGCACACATTAATTTTACCTTGGATAGTAAACTCGTGCTTGTATTTTGGAAGCTCTCTGCCACCGTAAACTGTGGTAATGTTGTCATTTAACACAGTAGATAGAGTCAGTGTGTACTTCCCCAATGTGCGGAAGTTTTCTGCAGAGCATAGAACACATTAGTGACTTTGAGTGAAAAAATAAATGAAAATGGAGTCTTGAGTTATCAATAATATAAAACTAAAAAAGAAAACAAACCAAATTTGTTGAAGCAGTGTCCTTTCCCAGCTATATAGGGGGCAGTGTTAGAAAGAACTTCATCTTCTTTAGCACAAAAACAAACAAGAAAGCACATAAATAAACCATTCAAAGTATAACTTCAACATATCCACATTTCTCACAAAATATCCTCCTTCCTTCCCTGCTTCCTTCCATTCTTCTCTTCATCCCTACTTTCCTTCTTTCTTTCCGTCCTTGTGTTCTCATGTTGTCTTTGCTCCTGTCTCTTAACTTGTCTTACAAATAAGAAACATGCTGCAATGTTGGAAATTATGTGTCTATGAGACAATATCAAATAAGGCTACGGATATTGAATACATGAAGAGAAGTGGAAAAAAGACCTTCCACCTCAACACACTATGACTTGCTGGACAAATAGTTTTCAAACCTTTCATTGGATTGCTAAGAGAGTCAAAGACTTTTGAGAGTATTGAGAGCTTATTTCTATCTACAGCACCAATTAAATTATTGAATATTTCTAAAGTTGCTGTAACAGTGCTATGTCTTACTCTAATACCTGACTGAAAGTTAGTTAAAAATACCATAGTCTTTCAGTTGTTCACTAAATAAAGACCAGTGGTGGGATGTACAAGTACTTCATTGGATGGGACGTGTACAAATACAACTACTTTGTGACTGTATTTAAGTACATTTTTTATGTATCTGTACTTTACTTAGGCAGATTTAATCGTGGGTACTTTCAATTTCAACTTCACTGCATTTCTATAAAGCGTTATGTTACAGGTTATATCCAAGTCACATTGTGCTTATTTGATTTGTTCATTAATTTGAATGTAATCAATGGTGAGAGGGGAAATGGTCCACTGAACCACTGCAAAGTGGGAAAGTACTGTTAGACCCTCCCTCAAGAAGAGCAAGGCGGGTACGCAGCACCTGCAAAATCATTAACAGCCAAAATGGAGTTCACAAATGGTAGTCATCCAGAAGACCTGCGTCACCCATGACCTTATTTAAAACATTTAGTTGAGGTAACTGGGTCAAAAAATGACTCCTGGAGATTCCGGTGCCACCTTTGCCTTCCCAGAAAGCATAAACTTCTAGATTTCAAAAATTTACCATCAAATCTGAAAAAAACATATCAAGGTAAGTTCAGTTGCTAAACACTATCTGACCTTTGGGCATTGATTTGGGTTAGTGAAGTTTTATGTAATTCTACCAAGCTTCTCATTGAAATCGACTGCAATAAGAAAACAAAATTAAATTGTTATAAGCAGTCTGGGGAACATGGAGCGCAGTGTCTCCTGCCATGAATGTCCCAGGCAATGTTAAACTCCTCCACATCCTGGTTATTGAATTAATGCTAGCGTCATGTGAATAATGTTCATCTCATATTAAGAATTACAGTCTTATTCAATAAATTAGAATCTGACAAACAATGAGGCTAGTTTGTCAGATTTTGAAAACAAGTGAGGTATTAAACACTTTTCTTTTGACTCAAATGTCTAGTTTTTTTATTTGTCTATAATCTAATCAGAATTTGTAATGTTGCTTCAATAACTGTAAGCAACAAATCATCATCATTAACAAATAAAAGCTTTAAAAGAGTTTGAAGCAAATCAATCATGTATGATGCATTTAACTTGTGAGCTGAGATAATGAAATACATTAACTTTTCATAAATATTCTAATTTATTGAAAATGATTGTAGCTAAGGACTACTAGAGTGATGCAGGTCATCTCTGAAATCCTGATGAACAGAATCACAAACCTGAATCTAACTTTGCTTCAGAGAGTAAACACAATAAAAACATGATTTATCTGTAGTACTGTTCATTAAAATAGCACATTACTGATGTATTAAAATTAAATACGATAGGTACACTTAACAATATTGTAGTAGCCATTAGGTAATACATTCAGCAAGTACTTTTACTTTTAATGCTTTAAAAGTAAAAGTCAGTACTTTCTTACTTTAACTCAAGTAAAAATGTTAATATGGTACTTCTACTTTTACTAGTGTACATTTTTGTCTGTATTTGTACTTTTATGTATTCACATTGTTTGAGTACTTTCTCCACCACTGATGAAGACTCCTGTACAGACAGCTTAGAGATCATCTTATAGTTGTTCAAATTATTTGGGTTCCCACTTTCATAGAGTGAAGTATAAAACCGGACTTCCAAACTTAGAGCTGAGCTAAGGGAAAGTTAAAGGATCAGTACTGTCTTTGTGTTTTGTCTTTAAAACTATGCAGGTTAACAAACTTAGATTTGATGAAGAACTGGTTTAACGCCAAAGACAGTGAAAATGAATTTTATTTTTATTTTTTGATAATCTTACCATTAAACACCACCTTGAGTGAAACACTCAGATTTATCCTGTGTTTCCCCATCTGAATCTTTGAGGATATGGAGTCTCCATCACTGTTTAGAATTTCAACTTCAAGAGGTCCTGAGAAGAAGTTTCACAAATGAAGATGAATATGCATGAGTTGAAAAATCATATTTTGTGATTCATAAGCTGACAGCACAACATTTTACCAATAGGAGTCCCAGCAGGCAACACAGCATTTTCAGGCAAAACATTGCCTTCTGCCCAGTTAACTTTTAGGGAATGTGGGAGCCTGAAACAAAGAAATTATTTTTAAGGAAGAATTTGTGAACCTGAGAAGGCTGCACCCTATTAAGACCAGAGTAAATACAAACAAATAAAGTGGCAATTTCAGTACAGCAAATTTCCTTACAAAAGCAATCCATTTATGAAAAGTAAAATTTCCTCTAGTTTTTGTCTTACTTCTTCCTTTCATCCTCAATGTGATCTTTGATGCTTTCATCTGTGGCAGTCTTGTCAATCTTAGCAATGGGTAGGACCTTGATGATCTCTTCATAAAGTCCTTCAGGCTCCTACAAATTAGATTTTTAAAAAAGTTTTTAATATTTTGCAAATAAGTATATACAAGTCAAAAAACTGAGCTGCAAACTTTCTCTTCACATCGATATTCATGTTGAGGAGTGTTCCATATCCACACGAATGAATTTTAAGAATAATTTTATTAGTCAGACCAAATTTATCAGCAGAATGTACTCCAAATCCCTGAATTTAGATCTTTCAGAAAATATATATAACAACTGACTGAGTTAAACGTGCTCTATCAGGAGAAATGGAAAATATTTTGGTAAGCTATTATGAGGATATGAAGGATATCACAGAGCATATCATGCAGTGAAAAGACAATTCTTTATCTCACACACTCACTTGCATTATGCTGTTATGTTACTCCTGCAACTGACTTTGGAAGTTGGTTTTTCTGTTGGGAAAAACTTTGGTTTCGGTACTTGTGGACTACGGCTTCTTGTTTTTTTTTTTTTTTCCATCTAATCTTTTTCCCCAAGCCCCAAGTTGGCTTAAACAAATGGCCACTCATACTGAACTAGATGCTGTTGGAGGTTTTTTCTTGTTGATGGTGAGTTTGCCTTTTTGCAATCAGGGGGAGAAATTACAATAAGGTCACAGGGTTTTCTTAGAAAAGAAACTTTTGATAAAATCTATTTGACTACACTTCAACTATCTGTCTGACTGGATTGATCAAATTATGTTTCTTTACAAAATGTTATCCCTTTATCTTGTAACAGGCTCAGTGTGACATTTGATCAGAGTTTATACCCCATAAATAAACACACTGAACTGAATTATCCATCTATAATGGCTTTATCTTCTCCTTTTCTTTCTGCTGAGACTATTTTGGCTGTTGGGACCCATCAACCTGAAGTATTCAATGATCTTTGCTGTTTTGTCCTGAATTGGAGAAGCACACACAGAGTCCACTTGGGACTGTGAGAGGGCTAAACATTACTTTGGATTTCTGAGTAATGCAGAACTTACAATGGATGTATCAGTTAATATAACAAAATTCTCTCAATTCAAAAGATATCAAATTATCTTCACCCTTAATATAAGATACAATGCTTTAAAAACCCCTCAAATCCATTGTAGTGTTTTTCTAATTAAATTAAATAAAATAATCCACAAAGCTAAATTTTCTTAAAATTAATGAGAACACAAAGATACTACTTCAATCACTAAGTCTAATAAAAGCAATTGATTATTTCCTTACACATTTGATTTCCACATCTCCGCCTGTGGCAAACGTGTCTCCTTTATGATTTCCATGCAGAAAGAATTTTACCACAGTACCACAAAGTATTGATGGTGTCTTCTGAAACATTACCTGCATGGAAAACATTTTACAAAGAAAAACATAAATTATTATATTCTTTAGATTATTATTCTATAAAATTTAGGAAGCACTTACAATGTCCCCTGCATTGTATCTTCTGCCGTGTTGCTTAATAGAGGAGAAAACTGCCCAGGGTTGTTGCTTTTTCTTGGGCTGCCCTTCTGGTCGTTTCACAGTTCCTTTGTAGTCAATAAACTCCACCTGTTTGTCCAGCGTCTTGTGACAGTTTTGTAGCCAGTTTGTAAACTCTTTCTGAATGTCCCCTCTTCTTGGGCATTTCTGTGAAACATTCAGAAACAATTGGTCACCTGAATGAATGGCAAAAAACTGTTTCTAATATGAAATAGTATGACAATAAAGCAGATGGTTACCTGAATAGGACAAATACGGGTGAAATGTGTGCCCGGTTGCTTCAACTGCTTCTCCAGTTCCATGAATTTCAGCTTGGTTGCACTGACATGAAATTTGCTATCAGTGAAAAGCACCCCAGAAAAGCGGCTATAGCATTCTTCTGGTAATTTAAATCCTTTCTTCTGGCACCAGTCAAATCTGGAACACAAAAATAATTTAAAAACACACCCACACGCACAAAAACACAGGATAATAACTTATATAAAAAAATATATTTAAATTTAAATTTTCAATTTGTTTTTTAGGTCCCCAAATATGGAGCCCTAGAAGGGACATATTTTATTCATAAATATTCATAAATGTATTTATGAATAAATATATTCATAAATCCTTATATAAATGTACCATGAAATAAATATTAAAACAAAAGTTTGTGATATATTAATTAATTAGTGAAATGTTTATTAAATAATTGAAATAGATTTGCTGCTCTTCTTGCAACATTATCATGATTAATTCTACCTGCCATGTTTGATTTAAGCTTTTATTTACACATTGATTCTTGATCACAGGGATTTCAGTGTCTAGATAATATGTTCTAATCCCGGATAGATATAAATAACAGCGAGAAATGTTTAAAATGTAATGGTATTGTATCGTGGCAACATGGATTTGCTATAAACAGATATATAACTGGTTGACTAAATAATTAATATTACAGCCAAGAAAACTGCAAACTCATTTTGCAGCTTATATACTTTAACCTGTAAGATTTACAAACTCCATACTTTTCTGAATAAGAATCCGAACATGGGCATTCAATTATGCTAAGGCCTTACTGTTGTGCCCATTTACAATTTGTTTCTAATTTTTGAAAGTTTAGGTTTAGTTTTTATGATTCGGTTCATTATTTTTTATTTCGAACCAAAGTAATGTGATCCATTTTGTTCTGCTGAAGCTGTTCTCATGAAGTTAATCAATACCAAAACCCTTTAACCACAAGTGAGAAACTGCTATATACCTCAGTGTACAAATAATTTAAAAACATAGTCTTAAAAATGAAAATCATTCCCATAATAAATAAATACATACCCAGAAATGGCGGTGTAAGGGATGAGCCGTCCGTTCCAGAAACACTGAAAGATGTCCCTCCTTCCTCTTGCTTGACCTGTGGCTCCAGACTCCCTTTCATTATTATAATCATCCTCACCAGGAGCTAAAACAAAAAACCAAATTATCTTTTGAGACGCATTTTACTAAGGGAATTATCAACTATAACACATCTCAGGCAAGCGCAGGAGAGGAAGGGGTTTGGGGCTTGTCCTCACAATAGCAGGAAAAAACCCTCCTCATCCCCAAACAAAGAAATGGTTTGGCTGCCTTAGTTCTGGACTAAATGTCCAGTTTTAGGGAAGATTTAGGGAAGTCTGTTACAGTGGGCGCAGGCTAATTGGTCAAGCTTAAAATCAATCACTGATTATTGGGCATTATTTATTGTGATGTATTTGTGAACAAACCAAGCTCAAACACAAATATTCCAGATATCACCATATTGTAGCCATGGTAACACAATAATCAAACTATCAAGATTATTCTTTACATGTTTACAAAGTAAACGTCCTAATTAAATCCTAAATGAACAATTTATTTGTATTTATTTTATCTCTACTGATGCATTAAATCAATTTAATAGCATTGTCATTGTCAATAAATGAGTGCTAAAGTTTTAGAATTGAACCATTTATAGGGGCCCCTGAATGTCTGGAGGGGTCTACCAGCAGCTACTGAGTTTTCTTTGCATTGATTACAATTCTAGATCTCAGACGTGCCAACAACAAAAAATTATATAGTGTTAACCCCTCTGAGCTTTTCTGATATTTAAAGCAATCTGCAGCCAAGTAGTTATAGAGGTTTAACAGACAGATATTGACTGACTGTTTAACATCTGACTGTTTAACTTCTATAACTGGGAACTAGGAGATAGGAACTAGGAACAGGAACTGCCTAGGAACCTGTTCCTGTTCCTAGAAACTAGGAACAGGAACAAGCTAAATAGCTAGTTCCTAGCTATTTAGCTAGGAAGTAAAATAGCAGCAAATTTGGTTATTTCACAACATACTTTATAACTAGTGACCTTCTCTCCTATGATCTGTTTAGAAACTATAGTGCCATATCAACACAGTCCTCCAGCACTGTCAGCAGCAGAAACCCCCGAACGGCAACATTATATCTATCGGGGAAAACAAATTAAATTTGCTTTGCATTGTTCCCACATGATGACAATGATATAGAATGATCTAATTAAATTTTACATTCTTGATTAATATGGGTTGTTGCTATGTTGTTTTACGGTGTTTAAAGATCTTGTTCAATGTGCCCCTTTTTAACTTTGAGCCACTGCCCCTCCAAAGGTCTCTGCACGGCCCTGTCACATCTGAATACCTTGATAAACAAATGGATCCTCAGGGTAGGTCTCCTTGTCATAAAGGAACGGATGATATCGAAGGAGACCCTCCACAATGCCTCTGTCTGGAGTGGTGGCCCTGAACTCAAATGTGTCTTTGGCTGCATTTATGAATAGAGTCTGCATGTCGTCTTCCACTTCTCTGAGATTCATCCTTTCTTTTTTTTTTGAAGCCCACAAAGTCACCTGATGAATTTAAAGAAAATGGAACATGAAAGTATGTTAAAGACGTACAGAAGTTGTCAAACCAGTAAGAATTACTGTGATCAGCCTTACAACAATGTCAATTCTTCGGAAATCATCTGATGTTGGAGAGATGTCTGCTTTGCAGTTTCCATTGACCCCGTGAATGTAGTAATGATAAATGTGACTGAAACCCATGAAAAACAAACATTATGACCATGACCCACACATTAGACTTGTACAGACTTAATCTCAGGTGGATGAGTAAACTCACGCCAGCTCTCTGGTCCACTCCTTAAAGTTCTTTTTCAGGTAATTGATGTGGTCCTGAAATATTCCTGTGATGACAACCACAGTGAAGCTCTCTTTCTCAGTTTCTTCAGCGATGATGGTACGAAGAAATTGTTCATCATTTGTTATGTGTGAGAAGTCACCAGGCTGCCAGATGAAGGAGAAATTGTCCTGTTCATCTCAACAATTCCAGAATCATTGTTTTTCTTTGATAAAGTAAAAGCCCTCACCATCCTGTTGAGAATTTTGCTTCTGTAAACGTCCTGTTTCTTCTGTTCTTTTTTCTGGAATTCATCCTTTGATAGAACCAGCTCATGAACATCTGGAGAGCCTAGAGGTCTGCTGATCATCTGTTAATTGTAAAACATGTATACTTTTTTTTTTGCCATGTATGTTTTTTTACACATTTAAGCTGACTTAAGAAAAACTGATTCATTTTATATGAAAATATACAACAAAATAACTGTTACTTCCCCATCTGTAATTCTTTTAATGTGTCAAGTACAAAAGTTTGTACTTTGTTTGGAAAGTGGATGTATCAGTATGCTATACCATATAGAAATGTAAGTGACTGTCCTAACTCCTCTCTTGAAATGAATTAAAAATGCTAATGGACTTACTCTCACAGCATTCCCCATGTGGAAAACCGCTCGTTTTCCTCCAACTCCGAAAAAGGAAATGTCACTGTTGAGACTGCGAGGCACATGAGCAGGATGAACATATCCCTCTGCTTCACTAAATTCCACCACAAATTAGATTAAATAAGAAAGAAGTAATATATCAGGGTTCTTCTTAAACAGACTGGTGAAAAGTTTTTTTTTCTGAATATTTTTCAAAACAACAACTAAAAAAATACAACCTTTCAAATGTGCTATTTTCCCTTGTGAACTTAGAGAGTCTGTAAACAGCCCAGTTATTGAGATGCTTGGAGGTCATACCAGACCCATTATCCAAGACAATGATAGCAGGCTTCCCCAATGTTTTGTTAAAAAGCTGTCCAGAATGGAAAGGAAAAAAACACAAGTTATGCACAATTATTAAAATAGAATTTAGGGGCTTCTACTTTGGTTAATACACAATTTATTATGCCTTGTAAGTATTCATTCACATAAAACCTTTACCAACCATCCTTATCTCTATACTCCTGCTTCCAGTGTTTTTTGCTGTTGCTGAAAGAGCATTGTCCACCAGCTCAGCAAGAGCGCAGGCTGAAAGAAATGACACAAAAACACCAGATGGTTAAGGTTTTAAGCTGTATCTCTTGTTCCCAGAGTATGATCACCACTTTGACTACATTAATACCCACGCAGTGATTTCTGGCCCTCGATAAAGTATTCATTTGCCCCACTTTCAATCAGTGTGTTGTAGTGAGGAACAAAGTTAATCTCTTCCTCAACTGAAGACAGCAGGACTTGGTCTATTTTTTGTAGCAGATAGAGGGTGGTGCCATCTTTCAGTTTTTCTGAAATGAGTGAAAGAATAATATTCTATGTTCTCATTAGTGTCTTCCTCTGTTTTGTAAACATGAACAGGTTTACTTACCAAATTTATCAGCA
Organism: Poecilia latipinna; assembly: GCF_001443285.1. Taxonomy (NCBI): domain Eukaryota; kingdom Metazoa; phylum Chordata; class Actinopteri; order Cyprinodontiformes; family Poeciliidae; genus Poecilia; species Poecilia latipinna. Next base: position 517,935 of record NW_015112743.1, read on the forward strand.
TCCACTATTATTCTGTCAGTTGTTGTCAACACAAATGTCTCATTTGAAGGGACAGAAAATTTCTGTGGGGACAAAAAACAATGATATCTGATCCAGTTAAATAATTTTTGAGAACAGACACTGATGTGGGATGAAAACTACTGGCCATTTATTTACATCAGTGGTGCTCATTTACCTTGGAAAAAGGACATGATAGGAAGACCTTTTTTGTGATTAAGTGCAATACTTTGGGAAATTCATATAATTTTCATAGTAACTTATGACTTATGTGTGGGGAATAGATATTTGATACACCACAATTTTTAAGTTTATAAGAGGTCTATAATTTTTTATTGTAAGTACACCTCAACAGTGAGAAACAATTAGCAGTTAAAATGACTAATTATTTTAAAAATAATAAAATATGAATTTATGAACCTTCTTTCCAATTCTGTTCCTCACAACTGATCTGCAACTGTGGTGAAATGTTTACCTATGTGGAGAGTTATAATATCTTATTGTTGAAATTTAGCATTAAATCAAATCCCATATTTTTCAAGTTGAGAATTTTCAGGCATATGAGAATTTTTATGGAATAAGAAAAAAGTATAACTTTAAAGAAGGCAATTTAAAAAGTTTAGAGCTTTTTAAAAAATCCATATTCTAAAAACATGCTAACACTGTAAAAGATGAACATACAATCTGACACTTAAACTGTATCTGTTTTCACAACTGTGACCCTGTCCTAATACTCTACTTTCACACTTGTTCTGCCCTTGTGTCCTTCAAATGTGCGTTCATCTTGAAAGGGTTTGAATGCGTAGTGTGTCCCACATTCTACACATCTGGCTTTTACCCCGCCCATTTTGTGTCCGATGCAGACTTTAGCGAAGTGCATTACCCACAATTCATTGCTGCATGTGATTGTTTGAGACAAAAGGCAAGGTTTTATTTTTTTTGTTTTTATAGAAAATTCAAATATGACAAGGCACACATTAGTAACAAGTTTGATAAACTGAGCAGAAAAAGAAGAAATAAAAAATAGTCAGAGGAAAGTAAAATAACATGTTACAAATGCAAGACAAATTTCAAATCTTAAATTAGGCTTTTGTGATGTTGCAACGTTTAAGCACTTTCTTAAATAAAATTATTTAACTTTAAAAATGGAGGGGATTTTGTGGATAAAAAACTTAACCAGATATTAAATTGTTAATATCATAGTTTAACTCTTCATCCTGTGAGAAGACCAAATTTCATTATATTAAAACTTAAAGATAGAATAGATTTCTTCTACAATATCTTTCTAAAAACATTAATGAAGTTGCAATTGAAAAGAGGTGTATTGTCTCAAAATCTCATTCATAAAACGCACAGGAATTTATATTTATTTCTAATTTCTTTTGCAGAAAGTCATTACAGAGAAGATTTAATGCTTTATTACGAAACTATCTATCCATCCACCCATTTTCTGTACACCCATGTCCCTTAGTGGGGTCGGAAGGTGCTGGTGGCTATCTCCAGCTAACGTTCCGGGCGAGAGGCAGGGTACACCTTGGACAGGTTAATTATGAAACCAATATCTTAAATTTTTTTGTGAGAGTGGAATGGAAACCTATTCGGTTTTTATTTTCTGTAGAGATCTTATCATAATTTTTAAACAAATGTTTTCTTCTTGATTACTTTCTTGTAACATTTTTGGTAAAGACACAACATTCATAGATTCTTTTAAAAGGGATATTTTAGTTCCATTAGTCTTTTTATTTTTCACAATATGGCATCAGGGCTTGTTTTTTCAAATTTTATATATGTTGTATGTTTGTCCTTAACTTAATTGTAGTTAGCACATTAACTCCAGTTTATAACAAACTAACTTTTAGTCACATAAAAGACATGTGTTTTTTTTTTGTAACAGCTGAATATGCAACCATGTCTCCAATAGTCAAATCGCAGACTGTTGAATCGATTATTATTACATTTTAATGTGTATTTTTTGTCATCCTGAAAATATCACAAAGTTCACAAAGCAAGCTAAGTTTGTCACAAAAAAAGAAAAAAAATCAACTTTCAAAATTGAAGTATTCAAATATATTTTGTTTCACTCTGCTGAACATGTGTGATTACATCAAACTTTGCTCCATATTCAACAAGTGATAACAAAACACATCTGAACAGTTAAAAATATCCAGCAATGCCTTTGGTAAGCAAAAATACCTTTACTGTATATTTAAAATATTTTTTTTGTTGTTGCAGTTGTACTTCTTAGCAACATAAATGCCTAAACAGTGACTAATCCCACCATTTTAGATGTTGAAGTTACGACACAGCGTCGAACTGTCCCAATTCTCAAATCTTTGCAAGCTTGCAACCTCCATACTCAAACCCTAATGTGCACTTCAACTGAATCCACACTTCATTTAGCGGTGTTGGGTACAGCCTGAGTATTGGGATTGGGCCTGTGAGTTTGCGTCTGAATTACTTTCATTTCTCTTCATTATCATCTAGTTTGTTAGAAACTGTGATGGTTTTGACCAGAAGTTTTATTGGAAGGCCATGCTGCATAATGTGCTGAATTTTCAAGATAAGCTCTGCTGGTCTCAGGTACTTCTTCTGCCAGGATGTTTCGTTTCACCAAACCAAACCATAACTCCACTTGGCAGTTGGTTTCTCTGGTTTTGCCAGTTCCATCTATTGTCTTGTGTCTCGTGTCATTTCAGAGCCCCAAACTCTGAGCCCACTTCACAGTGGGATGATCCCCATGTAGTTTTTCAGCAGAACATCAATTATACCAGGACGAAGTAATGATGTTCTATGTCGGTTGACTCACTCGACAGAAAGTCGGACTGTGCTTGGTCCTGTATCACTTGAAAACCAACAATGCTGCTATGTTTTTCAGTGAAGCCTTCTTCTGCTTACGTGTTGTTGACTATCTTGATCCTTGTTCTTCTTGTTTTGCAAAATGCAGCTGTCGAGGTAGGTTTAACTTGTTTTCACCTAATGGGTATATTATTTTGCATCAAAGAGTGCACAGATGTTACTCATCTCAGTGGCATGCTGTAGACTTTGGCAGTTCAGTAGGTATGCAAAGCAGAATGTTGCATACTCTTGTGTGCCTCGGTCTGCTAAATGCTTGGGTCACAGATTTTATAACATGGGCAGACCACAGATGCAACACTGACGTTTTTCATGCCAGCAGTTTGTCCATATACAATGTAAAAATGCTGTGGGAAGGTACACAGAAATACCTTCCTTGTTGAAAGATATAAGCACGACAGACTACTGATGGGGTGTGGCCCATCAGTAGTCTGTTTCAACCTGTGCAATTTATATTCTTGTTGTGTGTGACAGTTTCGTTTTTAATTCCATTAGTCAATGGGAAATGGAAGGAATGCTATGGCTGTTGGTGATAAATTTGGTCACAGGCAAGGGAGGTTTATCCTTGCCCATGCCTGGCAAAACTAAAGTGTAATATAAAACTTGCTTGTCTTGATCAGGGATTTTCTGGACAACACTGTCTGTTGTGTCAAGGTGGAGAGGGTAACAAGTGATGACTGTCTTAGATGTTGTTCCAAAATCCTTATTCTTGTCTCTGTGCATAGGTGAACCCCAAATGGATCTATTTATAGATGTTGAGAATAACCCTTAGATGTTTCTTGAGTACTTACTTCTTTAATCCCTTTCTGAGTTAACATGAGTTCAAGTATGAATTCATTGTGGAGTCTTGTACTCTTCTTTAACTCAGATTATATTTTCCTTAAGACATCTTTGTTTAGGCTTTTTGTAATGTTCTTGCATACCCCCAATTTGTTCAGTTGGTGTCTACTTGAACATTGAATAATAGTAATGGATTATTTGCTGGTCTTAATTGCCTTTTTTTTTGGTGTGTGACCTCACCGAAATGTTTCACAGAAGAACAGTTTTCTATGTAATCTGATTCGAGGTCGAGGATGATTTTTTTCTGAAGGTGTGCTTTGCATGACACCCATTAAAAATGCATTGTTCATGAGGATGAAAAATGCATGAAAAAAAGAGACTTTTTTTTTTTTTACGACTGCTGTTCATATTCACATGCTAATTATTTTCTATTAACTTATTATATAATGTGTCAGTCCAAGGGGGAGGTATTTGACTTTGACCATATTTGGTTTTATTTTGTTCTGCTGTTTCCTTGTTATCTTAATTTTAAACATTTTAGGGCCTGCATTGCACTTTTTGTAGTCACTTTGGTTGTCTTCATATTGTCCTTTTTTGTCCCTTGCTTTCATTCAGTTCCTCTTAGAATTAGTGTCTTTTTTTGTCTTCTTTTCCATCCTCATTTCCATCCTCATTTCCATCCTCATTTCCATTCACATTTCCATCCTCTTTCCTATACTCTTTTGTGTCCTTTTTTCCTATATGCTGTTCTGACTGTGGCTGTTTTGGATGGATTTCTGCTTTTCCCTGTGACTGCTCCCTGTCCTCAATCGTATTTTGTCCTGTGTATTCAGAGTAAACTTCTTGTGCTTAGATATACTATGAAGACTTTGTGTGTCAAAGCCTTTATAGGGCTGAACATATGGTTGTCCTTTTCGATCCCTTGTCCTTGTCTTAATGGGTTTTCTCCCTGAGTTTGTGCCTTTCTGTCTTCTATTACATCCTCTGTTCTGTCCTCTTTTTCTGCTGCTCTGACTGTGACTGTTTTGGATGGATTTCTGCTTTGACCTGTGGATGCTCATTGTTCTCAATGGTATTTCATCCTGTGTAGTCAGAGGACTTTTCTTCTCTTATACCACCCTTGGCTTCATCTTTGTTCTCGCTCACTCTGGCTGTAGAGGAGCTCTTAACATTACCCTTCTCACTGATTTCTCTACCTAATGAGGAACATATCCAAAATAAAATATATTAGGTGTAAATTTGGACATACAAAAAATTTCCAGCTTTTGGCCGCTTTGGATTTTTGTATTAGATTTTCACATGCGCGACTGTACAAGGAGTTAAGGTGCCTTCCTTTACAAGTGCCTTTCAAAGAAAAAGGGTACCTCTGGTTCATGTTTCACTCACTCTTTGAATTGCTTACCAACGGCATCAAGTTCATGCATTTGGAAAAGGAAATTATGTATATGAAAAGAAATATACTCTATTTGTAAAAAAAAAAAAAAAAAAAAGAAAAACAAAAAGAGAAAAAAAACCCTGGTGATATTTGACAAATAATACCGTGGACAAAATAATCTTTCTGGATTCATAAACCCATTTTGCTACCAGTGGTCTACCTCAAGAAGACACTCAGGAAATGCCATCCAAATCTGATGTATTTTCAAATAAGAGCCATTCAAAATAAAGTCTATTTCACACATAAATATATATCCAGATAAAAAATTATAATAACAATGTAACAGAATAACTTCACACTGATTTTCATTCAGTGGATCACATGACTTGGACGCTATTTAAAAAACATCTTTTTTTAAAAAATATAGAATTATGTGAAAAATATAAGGGCTAAAATGGAATAAAAATAAAAATTAGAGTGCCTCATCTGTTCACTCTAGTACAGTGTTTCTCAACCGTTTTTGGGCCAGCGCCCCCCTAGCCTTTATCCAGGTCCCTCACCGCCCCCCACCAAAGAATTTGTAGGCTACTTTACTCTGACTATTATTTTATTATTAATATTACTATCACTAGTGTTGATGATGTTTTGATTTATATGTTTGTTTCTGTATTTATCATCAAAAATAATTTCCCAGAGAACAAAAAAGCCATGGGAATAGAAATTATTTTCACAGGTGTCTACGAAAAATGCAATGAACATTCAAGTTAAAATTGGTAAACCTAACAGCAGCCAATCAGAGTGGAAACAATATTCTTATTTTGTGCCATTTTCTATTTGTTAAATATTCCACAAAATGACCAGATAAAAGATGTTCAACATGCCAGTTTAAACTTTGAACTATTTGCAAAACAACTGAGCTCTGCAACATTAAAACATGGATAGAACCGTAACTACATTAATCATAGCTCTTCTTCTCTTCAGAGTTTCTGTGTGTTTCTGGTGGTGAAGCTCTGTGCTGCCTTCAGGAGAATGGGACATCAGAGTATCATCCATAAAACTTCACCCACATGGCATTTATTGTGCAAACCAGAGCTTTCAGTGGAAAACCAAAAGTTCCAGGTCCTTTAATGCTATAGAAATATGAGACAGAAACATGGATTATATCTTTATATAGACCTGTCTATTGATTTATTGATTTATAGATTAAAACTTTTACTGGACAGAAATTACAAATGTAACCCAGTCTAAATTAAAGGTATTTTGTTTGAGTTAAGTTCATGAAGGGTGAAATAATTTAAAATGTGTTAAACATGTTTGCTTAAATATGTTAAAATTGTTATAAATAAGTGTTAACAAAAAGCTGTATTTACAGGTATTTGATGTAACAGGATATAATAAGTTAAAATATTTGGGAAATATGTAGTTAAAATAGAAAGAAATCTTTACCATATTTTATTTGTAAAATGTTTGTAAGAGGAAGTGGTGTAGAGCACAGCAACCTTACTGGTCCGTGGTTGGCTGAGGGTCAGGGGCAGATGGGAGAAAGGAGTGAAGAGACAGGAAGTAATGAGAGAGAGGGAAAGAAAAAAAGAGACTAGAAATTTCCTGCAGAAATTTTAAGGGGCCTGCCAAAGTGTGCCCGTCGGTTTGGACCCAGCGTTCCGATGCTAAAAATTAGCCTTAATGCTAAAGAAAGCTTCAATGTAGTCACAATGTAGTCAATAACCTGTGGAGAGTCTGAAGCATGTGGACTACGCTGTACTTGTACCATTCAGTGTGTTAAAATTAATGTATAAATTAAAATATCCAAAAATGCTCATGTTAGCATGAAGACTATCAGTAGCATGTGGGGCATCACTAGCATGTTGTCTGTTATTGACTTACTCCATTCAGTATACTAAACTTGGCAAATAAGTAAGAAAATTAACTAATAGGTTATTTTAGGTAAAATGCTAATGCGTGCAAGGAAGTGCACTAGTGGGTGGCAGTGAAATGCTAATGTTTGTGCTAATGTTAATAAACTGCCTTGCTGTGCAAGGCAGTTCACTATCCTGAGCAAACAAACATAAAAAAAGCTTAATATTATTGCACCGCCTACGGCGGTGCACTAACGTGTGGGAAGTATGCAGGCTTTTATTTTGAAACTTTCAGTAAGCTTCATTTGAAATGGCAACACTAATCCCATGTGTAACAGTGGTTTGGTTAATCCACCTGTATAATGCCCAAAACAGGAAGTGGTTCTAACTGCCAGCTCAGCCCTCCTCTGTAATAATTGAGTGTTCCGCCATGTTGTAGTTCTGACCTTCTGCTCTGCCCTCTGTATTAAAGTGTTCCG
>NW_015112743.1:527643-528761 GCF_001443285.1 Poecilia latipinna
TTGTCTGTTATTGACTTACTCCATTCAGTATACTAAACTTGGCAAACAAGTAAGAAAATTAACTAATAGGTTATTTTAGTTAAAATGCTAATGCGTGCAAGGAAGTGCACTAGTGGGTGGCAGTGAAATGCTAATGTTTGTGCTAATTTTAATAAACACTTCACTATCCTGAGAAAACAAACATAAAAAAAGATTGATCTTATTGCACCGCCCATGGCGGTGCACTTTCGTGAGTGGAATATTCAGAGTTTTATTTTGAAACTTTCAGTGAACTTCATTTACACACACTAATCCCATGTGTAACAGTGGTTTGGTTAATCCACCTGTATAATGCCCAAAACAGGAAGTAGTTCTAACTGCCAGCTCAGCCCTCCTCTGTAATAATTGAGTGTTCCGCCATGTTGTAGTTCTGACCTTCTGCTCTGCCCTCTGTATTAAAGTGTTCCGCCATATTTAGAACTACAGAGTCTTTGTAGTCCAAACCCCAGCATTTCTCCCTATCTCTGTATTCTGTTGCTATGGTGATGAAACTGCCCTGTGTGTGTGTCAGACTTATCTATCTTTATGAGACACCCAGTCAGTTTTAATGGAAAAAGCAGTCCGAACGACTGCTTCCCGTTCAGGATCCGTAAGGCCGATCCAAAAACAGTTTGAAGCATATGAGAGGGCTATTTGTCATCTCCAATAGTACCGCGATTCACATCTGTAGGTCACTCACAGAAATAGCAGCGATGAGAGAAAAATGGTGTGCGCTGAGCTCAGAAATTTTACAGAAAAGTCTGAAAATGAATGGTGGAGTGCCTGAGGTTACCCTGTCACATGATTTTGCTCTGAAGCACCTTGACAGAAAACCGTCAGCCCTAGAGAAATTTTGAAAACATTTTACGGGAGCAGGCATGCATATCAATGTCATGACCGACTTTCATACCAATAGACCAATTTTTGCACCCACGAGAGCGATTTCCAAATTATTTTGGGGTCAAAAATCCACTCTTTTTCTCACTCTAAAAAAGCGGCAGTTGGTGTCAGTTACAGTCTGCGTTTCGGCAGTTGGAAATTTAGCTCGTTTTTCGCTTTTTACGTCGCCATCGTAACTCCGATCCCCAATAAAAAATAAT
>NW_015112744.1:0-17464 GCF_001443285.1 Poecilia latipinna
TTGTCACAGTTCCCTGTCCTCAGAACACTGTTAATTTGACGGGTAAATGTGAAGAAAGGGTGTTTCCTGAAAATGTAATAATGTGTAATGCTTTAAAAAAAATTTGGATGTTGTTCTTTTGTACATAAAATCTTCTGATGCCATTCAGGTGAGCCAGACAGCAGAAACCAGTCTTTGTTTGTTACAGTCTGTATAAAGTGTCACATTTTACATGCCTAGATAAAGAGGGCAATCAAAGCATATTGTGAAAGTTCAGTGGGCATATTACTGTAGGATGGAGTGAGTTCAACTGAGATTTTACTGTCAGGGACAGAAATAAAGAGAAAAGCAGAAACAGAATCTTCTCTTTTGTTTCTGCATACATAGACCTACATGCTAGTGTTAGCACTGCAGCACGGTTGATCACTACATTTAGAGAATGTTCATTTCATTTTAATAGTAGTACTGCTGAGGATTGGGCATTCAATTTGCACCCATGCAGATATTTGACTAGAAAAGACTGTAGCTCATCATGTAAGTCTCCCCCCGCTGGTTCTTTGCCCGGATCCCGGCCGGCATGTAAGCTTAATTACGTGTTTTTTGCACCATGTGCAGTCTTTGCATTAATTTAGCATTTTGCTACAGGTACACAAAGTTAATGATGTGCTAAGTGTCATGCAGTTTCTTTGTTTCTGGAAAATAAAAAGGCACATGGAATGTCTGTTAATGGCATTGATTTATTTCCACAGAAGCTAGTTCTGTTTTAACATTTTATTTTGTGAATCACACCGCTAATTAGCATTTTCAGACAAACTACTGCAGAAACACTGCTGCTTTCCCTTTTTGCAGTTTTAGGCCTGTTTGTATTTCAAATTTTCCGATTTTGCATCATATTTTCTTGAAAGACTGCTTTAATCAGTGCGGCCTATTGTACATGGACTAATTTGCTAATACCAACATTTGGCTTAAAGGTCTCGACAGCCAAGTCGCAATACATTTTTCAGTGAATGAGATCAAGTGAGCATATGAAAAAGACTACAATTTAGAAGACAACCCTGATGTAAGTATGTGTGTTTGTTTATTATCTGTTCATTTTTTACAATAAACTTTTTTTAGCTTTTTTTTAAAGCACTAACTTAAAGAGGCCAGTTAGGGATGCTTTAAACTCTTCTTCTAGGGTTTTCTTTGTTTTGTATCCATGAGTTTCACTCCCTTCCTTTATACCCAACTATCCATGAGCTGTTTGAAGTCTGTACTTTATCTGATAATATCCTGTATTAGATGACCACTGTTTGTGCTACGCTTTAAAATCCATATGTCCTGACATAAGCACTGTCCCACGGCTCAAATTCTCCATTGTGAGCTTTGGCGAGTTTGAACGCCAGAGTTTGCTCAGTGTGTAAGGAAATGTTTGGCTCCTTGAGTTTGCTCCCTGTTGAGGTGTTTGTTAGCCAAAGCTGATTTTGACAGCCCTCAGAGGAGCGTGCTTGGTATGCCTCTTCAAAGAGTCTCTACTCCCTAAGCAGGATGTCCAGCTCTGTGCAGCTTGGAAACAACATGAAGCAGACAGGAAGGAAGGTAATCCATGAACACGCCATACTCCTGCGACTGTCCACATAGCTGAACACACACAGGCATATTTATTCTCCTTCTTGATGTCAAACAAATGGCAAATGTTCTGTTCTCTAGATGGAACTAACCAATAAATTCAATAAAGTCAAGCTACTCCTATCACTTTGGTAACTTGTGGTAAGTATTGGTCTTATAAAAGACTTCTAATAAGTTTAAAGAATAATAAGTGTTTTTGTTCAAGTAATTCAGTTTGTGAACAACATCCCTTTCATTCACACTTGCATTAGCCTGAGTGTGGTGTGGAAGAGATCAACCTGCTCCACTGCTGTTCCAGAAGCCCAGGTTGCTTTGATAGTAGCCTCCAGGTCATCTGGATTGTTGGGTTTCTCTCATCTTTCTTTGGCAGTATTCCATAGATTATCTAGGCCAGTTTGGTGGCAAAACAATCACAGTAACACTATGAACTTGAGTCTGTTTTTGGCAACTCTGGGAATGGAATGTGTACCAAGTACCAAGTTCTGTTGGTGAATGAAATCAGCATCTCCACAAAGCTTGTCAGCTGAAGGAAGCATGGAATGCTCTATAATTTTCAGGTAGATGGCTCCATTAACAGCAGAGTTCAAAAAACACAGTTGACAAATACCAGCAGATAACACAGGACCCAAAAATCATACCGACATCGCTTAAACTTTACACTGGACTTAAAACGATGTAGATTACATGTCACTCCGCTTTCCCTCCAGACTTTGTAATCTTGATTTCCAAATTAAACCACAAACTTTACTTTTTATCTGAGAAGCAGAATTTGGACCACTGACCAATAGTTTAGTTTGTTTTCTCCATAGGCCAGGTAAAAAGATTGAGGCCAGGTGTAGGATGCACATGTAGTAGCTCTTGTGGTTCTGATCAGAGCATCAGTCCACTGCTTGTGAAACCCCCTCAAATTTGTTGACCGTAATTTGCAGAATGGTCGTGGTCATCCTAGTCATCATAAATTCTCAATATTTAACTTTTTTTTTTTTTTCCAATATTAAAATTTTCAGACACGCTGCATGTTAGGTTAAGTTGTATTTGTATAGCGTTTTATCAAGTCCTGAGTATGCACCAGCAGCACCAGGCCCTCTGACCACCACCAGCAAGCAAGGCAGGTGTAGTGACTTGCTCAAGGACACAATAACAGAGGCACTGTATTCCACAGAGACAGACTGTGAGACAAACTCCTACCACCACCACTACCACCATTGTTCCCATCAGCTTAAACTGTAAAAGTTTCGTCTGATATTTTAATGTGAATCTGGATTCAACTGTTGCCCTGCAGTTGATGGCCTGGCGTCCTGTCCAGGGTGTACCCCACCTCTCGCCCGCTGACTGCTGGAGATAGGCGTCAACCCCTTTTGCAGCCCTGCAATAATAAGCATGTTAGACAATGGATGGATGGTTTCAACTGTAGTTGTTTTTGTTTTTATGTCTTAACCCTTAAACTAATATCTGTATCATCCCAACTCAGCATTTCATCAAGTTCAAATGTAGGACAGCAACAATCAGCAGATGTACATTTCTCAGTACTGTCCATGCCACATAACAGACTTTTTGTTTTGCCTGAAAGCTGTGCTATATGATCAGTGGTGAGAGGAAGATGTGGGCGCAGTCAGGAATGAGATCTTTGAGAAGTTTCAGTTGAATGGACAGCAGGAGGAGATTTTACGAATGTTTTTTAAGGTGTACTTTAATTGCCTGTGTGCTCTATGTTTTAGTTAAATAGTAGAGGTGACCAAAAGCTTCTTGGTGCGGTGCTTCTGCTTTCCTATATTGCAGCTATATCGTTATGCATGTGTGCAGAAATTCCAGAGGTCAGAGCAATGTGCAGCTTTGCCACAAAGGCAGCAGAGACTCTAACTTCTAAAATAGCCGGAAATTCCTATCAAACACGATGGATGGGAGGTTATTTTTTGGGGCTGGATTGATTTGGCTTGGCACAAGTACAGAAGCACATCAGTGACACAATACTGAAGGGAAGTCAATGTATCTTTCTGGATTTCAAGGCAATGAGGCTGCATCCTGCTGTGTTGCTGTTTGGCACGACACCTAACTGTAAGACAAAGATTGATGATCGCCATTTTCTGGATTCAGCCCAACAACTCTATGTTTATAAACTCTCCGGGGTTATGAGAAATGGAAGTCATTAAAACCCACTGAATTCTAACAAATGAGTGATAAAAAGGTTTTTTCTTTTTTCTTTTTTTTACAAGTCTAACTGTTTCTGAGATGATGGGAGTTGTTAAAGCTGTTTCAGGTGGAAACCACCAGAGAGCACTCTCCAACTGATTTTCCACGAATGGAGAATCAACTCATCCCTGCGGCCAACAGCTGAGCGAGAATGTGGTTGGAACAAAAAGCCAATGTAGTTGCCAATGAAATCAGTTGTCTGGTTTCCACTGTTTGACCCAACTCCGTCCTGCCCGTGTCATACATGTGGCAACGCTGTGGCTACAGGGAAATTAGTTCTTGTGGTGGTGTGTGTCAGTGAGGTAAAGATTAGTGTTTTCATTGTTGTAACGTGACCCAATATGGAAGCTGAAGGCCTATAATAAAAAAGACAGCATGTTTGGGGTCAGCTCACGGAGGATTTGGGAAATTCCACATCATCAGAGCAGGAGAAGAGGAAATGTTATTCTTAAAACCTCCACATTCTGCTTAGCTATTTTATTTATTGCAAAACTGCCAAGTGGAAAGTGAATATTGTCTTCATGACCTATTTATTCACACTTCGCACCATTAACAGTTTCGTGTGGTCATGCAATATACTGGTTAACAGATTTGTGAGTCAATCTTGGTACAGTGCCTTTAAAGAATCGTCATACTTGTTTCACTTTTCGCATTACACCAAAAATTTGAAATTTTTTTGCAGGAGATTTTATGCAATGGACCAAAACAAAGTAGGGCATAACTGTGACGTGGAAGAACAGGCTCACTACATTTTTATTCCACTGGCTGCTATCTAATCCAAAATAAACACCAAAGAATTAATCAGTAAAGACCCACGGTAACTATGGAGGAGCTGCAAAAATTCACAGCTCAAGTGGAAGATTTATCCATCTGATCCAAAATAAACACCGTATGCAGCTATGGGGGAGCTGCGAAGAGCCACAGTGCATGTGGGAGATTCTGTTGACATGGACAACAGAAAGTCATTGGCAAATAAAATCTGATCTTGATATAGTGGAAGAAAGACAATATTTATTGAAAGAAAACCAAAGCTCTGATTAAATATTTGCAAGCCAGATAGGGGACAGATCAAACACGGAGATGAAGGTGCTCTGCTGACATGATCTTTTTTAGCCCACACAGAAAATACTGTCTAAGGATAAGAACACTGCATATAATCGTAAACACATTTATGGTCATTTACAGCTGAAAAACGGACTAGCTTCCTAGGAAGCTAGTTGAAGTTGATGGAAAGATGGATGAAGCTAAATATTCTGGAGGAAAACTTGTTAGAACTGATTAAATTTTGTCATCTATAAAAACAAATGGCTCAGTCAAAGTCCCTATCTAAATTCAGTTCATGCTCAACTCACCGGATTGTGACTGTTTAAGTAAGAAGAGATGTTGTCTCATGTGGCCCTAAGTTCCCTACCTGTCAGTGTATGAATGTGTCTGCGTTTTTGAATGCATTTGGGTGAATGTGGTTCAAGTGTAAAGGATGATGAGTGGCATTAATGAATTCAATTTAAATACGCTTACGTTTTTTAATCACCAACAGCAATAACCTGGTTCAATATTTAATTGTTTTGAAAAGCTTTTAATTGAACATAGTTTCTGCCCTATCTAATATATATTTATTTTAAAAGTATCTCCTTGTTTCAGATATCTGTCTTTTTATTTCTTTATTTTTTATCATGGATACATGTTTCAGAAAATTCAACTCATGCTTAAAGTTCATTGTCAGACCACTACAATCTGAATAGACATAAAATAGACAAAGCAGTCACTCACACAGAACCTATCTGACAACATGAACGAGAGACTATCATTAACGTCCATCAATCCGTAAAAAGGAATACAAAGCAGTTTCAAAGACTTTGGGACTCCAGAGAACCATACTGAGAATAATAATCCACAAATGAAGAAAACATGGTGAACCTTTCCAGTAGTGGGCAGTCAGCCAAGGTTACTCTAATGGCACGTTGAGGACTCATCCAAGAGGTCACGAAGTACCCAGAACAATATTTCGAGTACTGCAGGACTCGCTTGACTTGCCATACATGTGTCAGTATTGCCAGATCAGTGCTTATGATTCAACAATAAAAAAAAGAGAGATTTGGCAAAAATGGTATATGTGGGAGAGATTGCAGGCCAAAACATCTGTGGGGGGAGAAAAAAAAGAACACAAAGACCTGTTTAATGTTTTAAAAACTTCAGGAAGGAAAATATTCTGTGAACTGAAGAAGTTGAGGGTTATAGTTCATTTAAATATTTCATTTCATTTATACTATACAGCATCAGAATCTGGGTGACATGTTTTAATCGATGGAATTCCTACTAGAAAAATTGTGAATGAGAACGTATGAGTCATCAGTACGTAACATGAAGATAAAAAGCATCTGGATTGTGTTGCAGTACAATAAATGAATCCAATAAACACCGACATCTAAATGGCAAGGGAAAAAAAAACAACAAGCAAATGGAAGCTTCAAACTCCAGACTTAAATCACACTCATATCCTTAAGCATTAGCTTTATCAAGCTGTTTGTGTTTAAAACCCTTAGATATGGCCAATTCTGCACTGCAGAGTAGGCCGCTTTTGTTTATCCCCCCACAGCAGTTCACTGCCAGTTATCAACACTCCATAAAAGTTGTTCCCATCTACCCTACGTTTTCACATATAGATTGGTTTAGATTCTTCATTGTTCATTAAAACTAGTTTTGAATTTAATCAAGTCATCTTTGATTTTCAAGTGTCATATGCAGAAGAAAGCTGTGAATGAAAAATACTTTATTGTAAATGGAGCTTTGGTTCACATCGTTTCTGTCAACAACAGAACATCCGTTGAGAGCGTTCTTTCACTAACCTAACCCTCCATAGCCTTGCTCGTATTATTTCCAGGATCAAAATTCTTTAGAGATATATGAAGATAAAGCTGGCCGTTCATAATTTATTCTTTAATAATCTGACCATGAAAAAGCACAAAACTGCCTCACGATGTGAGCTGATGATGGACTAAACCTTGGAGAGCTGTAATGTTCTCCCACAACAGCAAGAAGCTGTTGCCAACACCTGATTCTAATCATCTGTGATCATATGTGATTATTAGCACCTGTTGTTCCTCCCTTCCTTCCTCTCTCCAATCCCCTGCCCACACACATGCATACACACGCATACACACACATGCACAGTTGTATATATGCTGTAATTTATGTAAACAATACATTTTGTTCAGTACTCTGCAAATAGCTTACAGATTATTTCTGGGATTGGTATATCGGAGCACAAACCCTAAAAAAAGAAATATATATTTTTTTTTTTTTTATGATGGATCAGCCAGCCAGTAGGACTTCCACAGATTTTATTGTAACATTAGAGCCAAGTCTTTGTAGCACAGACTCTGTTAAAAAGTGCTGAGCATAGCACCGTGTTGGCCAAGCATCATCTATAATTCACCCCTGCCAACTTCTCTTGCTGTCTGTTTGTGAGAACCCTGAATATTTTTAGTCAAACATTAGAAATAATTGTGGCAAATTTGTTGAAAATGGTGATTGGTGTGTGTGTGTGTGTGTTACCTGGACTTTATCCTGAAACTTGTTGAGCTCTTCAGACCTTTCCCATTTCTGCGTTTTGGCATGGAGCAGGATCCTCTGGAAAGAGGCTGTAGCCATCAGGGAATACCATTTCCATGAGTGGGTGTACATGGTCTGCAGCAACGCTTAAGTAAAGGGTGTTAAAGTAACATCTACATCATATGGAAACTCAAGGTTTCCCAGCTGAACATTGCTCGAAGCATTACACTGTTTCTGTTGGTTTGACAGAAA
This sequence comes from Poecilia latipinna, assembly GCF_001443285.1. NCBI lineage: Eukaryota > Metazoa > Chordata > Actinopteri > Cyprinodontiformes > Poeciliidae > Poecilia > Poecilia latipinna. The sequence continues at coordinate 7,582 of NW_015112744.1, forward strand.
AATCAACACCCCTGGGTGCTAGAACAATCATATGTTAGTGTTTTTAAATGATCATTGAAATAGTAGCTTAAGATCTAACATATAAGCTTGTTTGTCATAAGGTGTGGTTGTTGGTGAGGAGAGACGCCGAGACCCAGGTTATGGTGATGATGATGATGGTTTAATGAAGAGATAAAGCTCAAAAACAGTCCAAGACAGGCAGCACGGCGAGAGGCAAGCACACAGCTAAATACCGGTAGCAACTGTCAAACGGACTAGACGGAGCAAACACAAACCACAGTACATACGACGAGGATCCGACCCAGACAAAGACAACAGGTGGGGTTAAATACACAGGGAAGGTAATCAGGGAACGGGATACAGCTGGGAGCAATCAACAGAGAAGACACAGTCTCACAGGACTACACAGAAACTCAAAAATAAACACACAGAAACACGGAACATGACATTGTTATCTATTCTGAGTACATTTCTGCGTAACAGTTAAGGGAAAAAATGAGCACAACTCTGTATTTAACCTGATTTTTTATTTTTATTTTTCTGTTGATCAGTGTAATCAAACTTCATCTCAATTCACATAGTCCACAGGTTCAACTGTGTGGCTTCAGTAGTCAAGGGTAACATAAGTCATCTGTGGATGTGATGGAGAAATCCACAGTTCATGAAAGTAGTTTGGTGTCAAAATCTAATAAGAAATTTTAGCTGTGTGTTAGGACAGAAAATACAATAATATAAAATATAATTCCTAAACTGTATTACATGTCAAAACGTCCATATTTAACTAAAATTTGTTTATTCCAATTAATTCCCATAAAGAATGTCCAAATGTGAACATTTCCAATTCAGACTACAAAAAAAAAAAAAAAAGGGTTGGCGTCAAAAACCAAACTCTGCATTGACTATAATTTGAGCAAATGAAGCTTTTCCATGCACCTTAACACTTCTTTCTTTATTCTGTTTCAATTAAGAAACTTTTTTCACAGCCAGAAGCACTGACATCATTACTCTGTTTTGGCAGCTTCTGTGTATTTTTCAGCACAGCAGTCAGTTATGTATCTGGCTCAGCTAATGACTTCAGGTTGCACTGTTGGCAAAGTAAGAACAGAGAAAACACTCCATTTATTTTACTGAGATCCTTTCTTGCACATAACTGTTTACACACTCCATTGTACATTATAAATTTCTTTTGAAGCATGAATAATCACTTCCAGCTATTTGTCACTTTTCCATGTTTACAGTAGACTTTAAGAATGGTGGGTTAACACATATGGCTAAAAACATTTCCTGTTTCATGGTGCAGACTCTGGTTTACATTTTTCAACACTATTCCCCACCTTCCACAAAGCATTTAACATGCAGGGTCTGCAATGAGCTCATAAAATATGACGTAGCCAGTAAATTAGCCAGATGGCCACACAGAACGTGACTTTCTCCTGCTAATGTGCAGGTGAAATGCAACACTTCAAGAGCTAATTTACCTTAGAATTTATTTATTTCATTTATATATATATATATATATATATATGTATATATATATATATATATATATATATATATATATATCTTGCTTAAAGGGAGAGTATATATTTTAAGTGGTCGTTATGAGAAGCAGTGAGTAATAGGGAGTCGCTATCTTAGGTGCAACAGAAAACTGTTGGAACAACCTCAGTCTGAAGAAACAGATTAGTTCTCATCAGAGTTAAGCTAAAGCCGCTCTGTGTGCATACATAAATATGTGCTACATCGTTCTAAGTGTGAGAACATGAAGTGAATTTGCGCAACTTTCGCACTTGTGGACATTGTGAAGGTAAGTGATGCACAACAACAGCAGTATGAACCTGAACCAACAGATGGATGTCCAAAATCGAGTGAAAACCCTTCAGATTTGAATTCAGAAGATCAGGCCTAAGTAAAACTTTTCACTTACCGTTTCTTCTCCAACAAATCCAGTTTGCCACGAGATCTGTCAACTTTAGGTAACATACAGGCTGAACAACCTTTCTACAGAACCTCGCTTGGAAAAAGTTCAAGGCATCTCTTGAAGTTGGAGGGTTACAGCCCTGCTGATCTTTCATTTATTGGATGGTGTGATTTGCTTCTTGGCTGCACCAGTTAGACAGCAGCAGCCTTTTTTTTTTTTTTATTGGCTCCCATCTCCAAGTCAGTTTGCAGAAGCTGATATCTCAGTGGCACTGATGGTTACATAACCATGAGATAAATTAACATCAGGGTGCTGGCGGGATTTCACAGATTGATTGTTTATGCTCATCATACTGTGTCGTGTCGTTATCTGATTTCTAAATACCCACTGCCTCACCTGTCAGTAGAGGAGATAGAAGGAGGCTCCTGGCCCAGTCAGAGTCAGGTGAATGTGGGGTCACAGCCATTTTGCCGTCAGAATGAGGAGACTGATGAAGACTAGTGTCATGAAGATGGATCAGATTTAAACACACGCGCACAAACACGCACATGGTGTTGCTTACACACTTGATCACAAATTTTTTGCACATATTCATGCTCAATTTTTCTTCTCTGTTTACATGACTTAAACCTATACTTGAATATGAACTACCTCTGTTTTTTTTTTTTTTTTTTTACTTCATTCTCTCTCTTTTTCTTTATTGTACACACACGCGTGCGCGCAGGCACATGCACGCACCCACGCAGACTCGTACACAGTGTTAGACTGACAGTAACAGGTTGTCGGCAGGGTGAGGGGTGATGTGACTAATGTCCAGCTCATTTATCTGCAGCCTGTGATGTGAGTCTCACTGGGGTTGAGTCCACATGCTAAAGTTTCTCAAACAAACACGCTTTGTGTTGCATAAACATCGGCGTGGCCGAAGTGATCGTATTTTTACCACAGCCAGTGCAGAAGCATCCAGGGAAACCTGTCGTCTATTACACAAAATGTATCATCAGTTTATGCCTTTCTTAAACATAAGGTTGGTAGCATTTATAGAACCCAAATTTCAAATAGGCCACAAGAGAATTATTCAGTCAGTCGTTACTGAGGAAGGAAATCTTTGCAAGCTACAAATATCTTCTCAAGTTTAATTGAGTCTAACTTTTATATATGTAATAATAGAGAACTCTTGAGAGTTTAAATGTAACCATTTGAACATGCTTGGTCTAATAAAGTTTAATTTTTCCCTATTTTATTTTGTGGTAATTGCCTTCTTTACAGGGCCTTGCACAAGAATGCATACCACTTTATTTTTTTTACAGTCTTTAAAACCATTTAATAGGTTTCAATGGGTTGATCCTCCGCCTTTATAGCTTCTGGAATAGTGGATATTAGCGATTGGGTAAAATTGAAAACTGCAACAGAGTCTACGCCTCCAGGAAGCGATTGTTTTTCGATAGCTGAGACCCCAGACCCTCTGTACGAAGCAAAGTGTGGTACAAGGGCCTTTTACCAGGCTAGGTCAATATCGAAATGAATTATTAGTTTACCTCTGTTCTTTATCTGAAGCAGTGACAGTGACAAGAGCAGTCTAATGTGCTAGTAAAGGTAATTAGAATCCATTTCTTCAATTTATCTGTGAAAGATAAAGTTTGCATAAAAGCTATCATAGCTTGTTAGCATAGTTAGCGCATTACAACGGGTGGAAAAGGGAACATGAGATTAAAATATCTACCAAAAGTAAGATCAGTTTAGTGTAAAATAAAACACAAGAAATGGCCCAGTTAAGACAGATTATGGCATTTTTTCCAGTTAATTATAGATCTTTTCCCATCTAATTATAGATCTGTAACACAACTTGCTGAGGACAAGAAGTTAGATATATGCCTTTCCACTACATGTAACGTGGAGTTGCTTATAATCTACATGTTGATTTTTGCCAAATGACAACCATTTTGTTTGCGAACACGTATTTGTTTTGGTACTGGAGTTACTAAGGCTATTGCTGTAAATTAGCTTTGAAAAGCAGAGGGCTTGCAGTAGATTTATTTTTATTTTTTTTTCTAACTGAAAACTTACAAGATAAAAAGCCATCTGCTGATCTATGCCCATTTGATTTAACTTCTCGGTAAAGTGCATCCCAGCAGACTGAATCGTTCTTTTGAGTTATTCGGATACATGCTGTTATTGACGTATATGTTCAGAGTGGTCACACAGAGAAACACACAGTAATTTATCTTGACACACAGATGGCCCCTGCTCTGACCACAAATGTAGTGTAACCTCTGCTCCCTGCGGTGTGGGCAGGACTCAGGCTGCCAGTAAAAACGAGGGATGCTTCATGGCTCAACAATTCGCTAGCTAAATGGAAAGGTTTTGCTGTGTGACCTGAAACTCTCTCCCCTGTGCCTCTTTTTTTCCATTCTTTCTATATCTCATTTGCTCTTTTTTTTTTTTTTTTTTTTGTCCACTCCTGATTTTGCTGTCAAAGTAAAAGTCAGATCTTTTGAGTCCTATTGCCTTATCTTACGATTCTGAATGAGTACTAAGTGGAAGCACAGGGTCACTGAACAACTACGATCAGCAACGCGTTTCTTTTTATTTTTGCACGTTATGTAGTGATGCAACTCTAGTTTAACAAGAAGAGTTACCTTTATACGACTGTACATGTTTTTCAGCACTGGAGAGATTTACAGGGTTAACTTTTACCTACCTTTGTACAGATTGATATGGGAGCTTATGTCAAATTGATGGATTTAATACGTTTAAAAAAAAACAAATCCTGTTCAGATTTTTTTAAGAAGTTGAGAATCACATGTTCTCATGCGTTTCTTGTCCAAAAGCCAAACAATGTATGTTTCATAGTGGGGATAATGTTCTCATTTTTGAGATGTAGGCAATTCTTTATTTTCATCTGGTCAACGCATATCCTTTCAAATGTCTGCTGTGTCACCTGCATGACTTGTGGCAGACTTTACATAAGACTACTTAAAGATCTCTTGCAGCAATGGCTTTCTTCCTCCCACTCGCCCATAAAATTAATATTTGTGGAGTGCATATCTAATAGTTGCCAACAGATTTTCCCACCTGAGCTTTGGATCTCTGCTGTTTCTCAAGAGTCACCATGGACCTCTTGGCTTCCTCGCTGAGTAATTAAATCCTTGCCTGGATGACAGCCATGTCTTAGTAACTTTGCAGTCGTGCCATACTCTTCTGTTCAGATTACGGACTGAACAGTTCTTAAAGTACTTTTAAAAACCAAACCCTACATTTTACATAGCTTTCTCCTTGACATGTTTGCTGTTGTCAGCATTTTCTGGTGTATTTTGGACTTTGGCAGTTTGTTTACTCGATTTCCATTTAGTCTTTCTACCTGTCAAAAACAGCAATTTGCACAGTAGAGCTGTTATATATGTTCATTTGTTCTAACTTTACATTTCTGTATAATTTTGTGGCACTTTGTGAAAGTGATGCTTGCGATGTATGTACAGTTATTTTTTCCTCTGATCAGTTTGCTCTATGCCATGGACAGGTTGCGTCTGCCCAGTGACTGCTGGAGACAGCCGTTAGCCCCCTGCAATCCTTCCAGGATCAGTGGGTATAGACGGTGAATGGTTGCACTGATGGATGGTTAGCTCAACCATTAATAAATAAATATTCCCCTCCATAGCTTTTTCTCTCCTGTAACAAAATGTGGCATCCCCCACTTGGGATTATACCTCAGCTCATGATTAAAAGCCTTTTGTGTTGTATGGTTCAGTGAGTTTGGTTGATTATCCAAAATCTGGTTTGGTGAAAAGGGTTTTAAGGGGGGTTTAGAGTCATTACTTCACAGGGAAAAGGCATATAGAGATAAAAACTCGCAGTCAAATAAAAAGGCACCGTTGCCCTACCATAGGTTCTGTTGAGAGACAGTTTTAGTCCATGCCTGTGAAATATGGTCTTGAAATTCCATACTGTGTTTCCTCAACATCAGAAAACCTCGGGAGGTGTGAGCGCTTGCATAAAACCAATATCGGATCCAGTTGTTCTCTCACCTTGAAGCTTCAGAAAGTCCAACCAGGTGGTTTCAGCCACACATATACAGCCATAAAAAGAGAGAGGGAGAGAGAGAGAGAGATTTTTCAAATTTGATGGGACAGCCAGGGATTGGGGTTAGAGTGAAGGGGTTACGGTTAACTTTCCTTTAAAGGGTGTCAAAAAGGGAACTAAATTGGGTGTCAGAAAGCAGTAAGAAGCTGAAATAAGTCAGGGTCTCCAGCTCCCAGGTGGGTGGGTGCTTGCTTTATACTTTTCAGACAATGTCCCTTTAAAAAGCCCTGCGTCTGGAAAGCCCATTAGACGTGCATATAAAATTTCCCTCCCGTGATTAATAGATGATGAGGACGGGTTGGTCGAAGGGTACCAACATGTGGACGGCTTGGGGCTCCTCCTCCTGCGGGCTCACGTTTCACTCCATAAACTTGCCACTCTTTCCCACCTATGTGTTTAAAAAGGAGGAGGAGGAGGTCTCGCTTGTCAAGAACTCCTCAGAAGAGTTGTGAAAACAACCAGCCGAAGGAGGGAGTCACACAGTTGCAGATGCAGCTCCCACGCTGAGCCACGAGACAGTCAGATTCTTCAGGGAGAGGAGTGTGAGAGAGTGTGTGTGAGCAGAAACGCCGGAGGACGTCACTTACACTCCCACAGAGAGAGCGCTGTCACTGGAAGGTGTCTATCCTCACGCTTTCTGAGCTGTGGAAAACTCAGCAGCCCACTGACAGGAGCCAGCCTTCTGCAGCAGATGAAATGAGAGCTTCGATAAGTTACATGTAGTCAAAAGTGGCAAAGATAAAGGTTTCCAGAAGTACTTTGCATTTAAAGGAGGCTTTAAACTCAAGAAGATTGCTCCAAATTGAGAGGAACTCTTTCGCATCACCATGGATCAGCCAGCGAGCAGCTGCATGCGGAGCGCCCATCCTAGCAGCCCCATATGGGGGTGCATGAGGAACCCCCACTCCGGGGTCCCAGGAACCAATCTGCAGTCTCCGTACCAGCAAAGCCCATTCTCTCTGCACCAAAAACCCGAGTTCCTGGCTTACACGGACTTCTCCACCTCCTGCCTGGTGCCGAGCGCACCCCATGCGGCCTACCCACGGGACGACAGACTCTATCAAGATAGCCACGGTGGTTACCCGAGAGCTGACTGGCAGTTCAACCCCTGCGAGACCCGGTCGAGGTCAACTGACGCCTGCCCACCCATTTCGGCCACGGTAGTGGGCACTGGAGGTGGTGGAGGTTCTGAGCTGGAGAACGTGGGGGCCGAAAGGGTGCCGGGCAGCGTCCCACCAGGGTGTCTGGATGGAGAATACTCACCCCAGAGTGTAGCATCAGCTGACTCGGACAAGAAGTGCTCCAATAAGAGGAAGAGAGATGTCGCAGGTGAGTCTGAGTTTGCTGTGACGATGTTGAGGCAAGGCAAGTTTGTTGCACATTGCACTATTCATACACAAGGTCATTTGATTGCTTTATGGGAAAATATACATTAGTGGAATTAACGTTAAACACAAAGATTTTTTTTTACTGCACAATCATAAAATGCTATAAAGCAAACAGAGGGGGATTTAAAATGAAATATATAAAATCAATGTGAACAGTCAACCATCCAAGTCATTATCTACTTACTCACTAGAGATCGGAACATATAGGAAATTTTGAATATCTAACAAAAAGTGGTCCTATCTTTTGTATTCTGGTGTACATGATGATGATGGACAAAGGAAGAAAATAACAGGGAAGGTTTTAGTTTTTACCATCTCTGTCAAATAATCCTAACTTCCTCCAATGAAAAATTGATTCATATGATTCTAGATAAATATCTATAAACACAGCTTATAAACCAATGGTCAGGCCACATTTAAGCTTTTTGAATTCCCGTGCCAAGGTCAAGAATTTCTTCCTTGACCTGTATCGGACCTGGCAAAAACACGCATTCCTGCTATTTCCTTGCCAAACTGGGCTTACTGCAGCAGCACTCTCTGCAGACCGCTGTGTGAAAGGTGAGTAGGTGACAAGACCTCAGTGTTGGAGACGCTATTCAAGCTGCAGTTGCATCCTCTTATTGTCCAAGAGCTTACAACGAACCAGCTTTCATACGACTGGTTCTTTATGTCTTATATCCATGGGAAACGAAGCATTGTTTACAACCAATTCATCCACATTAAAAAGTAGCGCAAAACACGATACTGGGTGCTAGAGGGTAAACATTTCACCCTATCTGGTGCTTCAAATTTTATTTACTGCAGGTGACAAAATGAATGAAATAAGTCTCGCCACCGTTGGATGAAAATTAGACTCTTAAAATAGTTTTTCCATTTCACCGTAAAATATTATGGCTCCTTACAGAGCATACTTTACTTGAAGATAGGTGAAGTATTTACCTTTGAAACCAGAAGCAGTAGTAATGCTGTTGGATTTTAATGCCATTTACTCATCATATCTGATTTCACACATGCTAATAGGAGGTTGAAGTAACCGATAGGCGTGACGGACAAATTCCCAAAAGCATCAGGTGTAACTTTAGCAGCAAAAAACCAACAGGCCAAAGGAAACGTTTATTTAAACTGAATCTAAATGTGTGAAATTGCCCGTTCTCCAGTTTTCACTCTGGTAAAAATCAAACTTTGTCCACTGCTGTACATTCAAGTACCTAATTGTTGATGGTCTCACAATTTTGATTATTAGCAGGCATTTCCAGTTTTATTTAATATAAAACTGGAAATTAAAACTTAAAAAAAAGTTTTAATGACTGTTTTTAAGTTTAATCCTTTTAGAAAAGCCATATGATTACAGAATGGTTAGATTTGTTTCTTATGTCTGCTTCGTATAAATGGCATGTTCTCCTGTCTTTCCCATTTTTGGCTTTGAACAGCGGCTAAGAAAAATTACATGCTTAAAACCTATAGAAACAAGAAAAAATATATATACCAACTCGCGTGAATAAAAAATGCTTCAGTTTGATTCATATTATAGGATTTTTTAGCTGCAGCTGTAATTGTAGACCCACTAGTATTTTAATGTGTTATTTTCCTCTTGCTGAATAAACTCAAATATTTTTTTCTCCTAAGAATTAGCCCTTTTTTTAGCCTTTGAATTTTCTGATTTTTTTTCAAACACAAATGCATGTCTGTGTTTTGCTGTACATATATCCCAGGAAATGCAAAGTCTTGGATTGTGAATTAAAAGTTTGTTGACACCCACCAATGTAAAAAAGTATGAAATCAGCTAATTTAGATAAATTAATAGATGTATTAAAGGCATTTAGGCTTCTTGATTTGTTTAATCAAAACACAATAGACCACATATGACCAGAAAGACCAGATTTGTTGAGACATGGACCTTATATAACTGTATTCCTTGTTTATTTTTGAAGAGTTGTAATTTATGTGTCAGAAATTATTTATACCCAAGAAAAAAGGAGGATTGGATAGGCAATAAGAAAAGAATCATAGGGGCTTTGGTCCACTTCAAACATTTTTCAGTTAAAATGTCATTTTTTTCAGAAAAATGAAAAAGTGAAAACAAAGGGTGTCTGGTGGTGACAACGGTTTCACTTTAACAGTTTTTTCTTTTTTTTACCAGTTAAGCAAATGTACTCAAACTAAATGCTTGATTTTTTTGTTTTTTAATAATGCTTAGTGTATAATTCTACTAATGCAAGACAAAAATAATGTATATGGTCAACAAATATATATATATATATATATATATATATATATATATATATATATATATATATATATATATTCTTTTATTCTCTTAAAATAGAATGACAAGTCTCAACCTACTATAACTCAGCATATCTGATAAAAGCTACCCAACCAATGCATACAGCAGACATGAGGCTTATTGAAAAAAATGAGATGGGGGAGGATGAACCCCCACCCCCCCCCGTCCCCCCCCCCCACCCCCCCCCCCCCCCCAACCCCCCCCCCTCCC
>NW_015112744.1:20676-29943 GCF_001443285.1 Poecilia latipinna
CTCTCTTTCTTACCTTATTGTAACCTCCACTCTCTCCCCTGAAAACAAGCCAGACCACGTCTGGTAAATTCACTTTCCTCCAAGCCCACTTCTTACATTCTTATCCATTGACATTTTCCTGTCGTTAAGCCGTAACACAATCTCCCACTGAGTGCGTGCAACATGTCTGACCACTGCATCAGCTCTTGGTTTTAGACAAAAAAAAAAAAAAAAAAAAAGCCATTCGCCTTTATAAAACTGACAGGCTGGTAGAAGAGCATATATTAGGAAAATGTCCCGAAGGCATTTGCATGACAGGCACAGCTGCTGTACAGTCAGCCTCCATGAGTTTTTGCTGATATGATAATGAAATGCAGATGAGGGATACTGCCAAAAGTTATATAGCAAAAGTTCTGTAATCTGACTCTGACTTCACGCCAAATGTTTGACTCTTTTTTTTTTCTTTTTAGCTATTAAATCCTCCTAAATTATTGTAATTTATTTCAGAGATATTGATATAAATATCAGTATGAACATTAGTAGTTTTATCCTCACTTACCTCAGCATGTTTAATACTGACATAACCCCAGTTATGTTAATTCGGTGCGACCAAATGCATAGAGGAAACAGGTCACAGCATTCACACTAATGGCCATATGTGGTGAGAGGAAATATAATTTCTAGGACATACAGGTCAGGTTCCGATGTAATTTATGTCTATTTTTGTTGTGTTTTTAAGTAGTAGTTTGTCTTCTTTTATATATAACTTTGACCGTTTTAAAGGTCGCCAAGTTATTAAACTTAGGTCAAAATATATTTTCATAACTGAAGCTTAAAGAAAACTGATTAATTTATTCAACAAGTTAATTATTCAGTTTTTGAGCAACTTTGTTTTCTCTATGAGGTCACAACCATAAACATTAACTTAGAGCTTCATTAAAATGCAAAACAAAGGCTGGTATAAAGAAAATTAGCTAACTGCATATTGAACGTTTACTCAGAGATTTCTCCTTGGATTGGTTCTAATTTACAACACTTTTAAATCTGTTTAGATTGAGACAGAATGCCTCCTGCCATCCACCAAAAGCACCAAATGCTGTTTTCTTAGGGACCCCGCTGAGTGCAGAAGCCTCCGTCATGCAAGTTTTACAGCCTCTGGCTGAGCAGGATATTTCTTAGTGGGTCAGTGGGGGGTGAAAGGGTGCAAGTTAGCATGTGGCCTGCCAGGTGTTCGGTTTAACTGGAAACCTGCTGGACCCAGCTCCAGAGCAGAGGACTCTGAGTAGAGCATCGTTTGTGACTCTTAATTATTTTCTGTACATGGAAAAACAGCAAAGCATGCACAGTCCTTATGCATGCAAACAGTGTCAGATATGGTCTATTTGTTTCTTCTTTGGCCCACTGTTCTGGCAAGGGCAAGGCAAAGGTTCTCACTTTGACAAATTAGAACAATTTTGTGGGTATTACATCAGCTCGTAATGTGGCTACAAATGAACAATTATCACCCAAATGTTTTCCCTTTACTGGAGAGAAGAAGTTTCACAAAAGAAAAGTTGAGCCACATTGGTTTGTTTATGTCCAGATTAATGAGGTATAAATTAAAGACCACAGGAATCAGTAAATTGTAACAAAAAAAAACTTTAACAAAGCATTTTTGCTTGAATATCCAAAAATTCCTACCATAAGTCAATGATTATATCATTGAAACATATTAACCACATTTAAAAATTAAAAACAAATATGCAGGTGATCTATTAAAATAATTCACTTAATCAAATGCATAAATATAATACAATTATTTTTTTTTAGATATAGAGACAGAGTTAGTATATTAAATGCATTTATTTTCACTTTAAATTTTAATTATGGCATTTGCAAATTGGGTTTTTGTTTTTGCATTTATTGCACTGCAGTATCTTTTTGTACTACGTGCATTTGCTTTGGGAATTATATATTCATTTTCTATACATGGTGTGCATCGCTTTCATACGGACATTTCATGAATTTTTTCCTTTATGTTTGCTGTCATGCACAGATGAGTTAATGCTGCTCTTCCCAAAGGGCTCCAGTGGGAAACCGTCAGTCAGACCTGGACACATCCGCACCTTTGTTCTTTTGTTAGATGCTTTAATGATGTTCCGCTGCATTCCTCCCCTAACTCAGTCCCTCTGTGGCCAGTTTGGTGGCCCCTGCCCTGTGCGTGATACATTCTCACACATAGACACACACACACACGCGTGTGCGAACCACAACATATATAAGCGACTGCTCAGACGGAGAAGCGGTAACTTGCACTGTAATGCATGCATATTCAAAGACAATTAAATGAAAAATGCAGCTTTTATTGGGGGTGAACTTGAGTAGTAAGACGAGGTCAGGGTGGTCTTTTTGTGCTGCTTTTAGTGTGAAGTAAACAGGCTTTGGAACAGTGGTTTGGTAGCTTGCAAAAGTTTTTTTTGTTTGTTTGTTTTTTGTTTAATAGTTGATAGCTGAGCATTAAAAGCCTGAGAACTAACTTGCTGCAGATTATCTGACGATTTGCAGGTAATTACTGAAAAACAGAGGATTAGCTTCATGCTAAAAAAAAAAAATGTCTCTGCCTAGATATTCAGGATTCCAGTTTTAAGGTGGATTCCAGCTGCAAGGCCAGGAAAGAGCGCACAGCGTTCACCAAGGAGCAGCTGAGGGAGCTGGAGGCAGAGTTTACCCATCACAACTACCTGACAAGACTCCGTCGCTACGAGATCGCCGTCAACTTGGACCTCACAGAAAGACAGGTACCAGGCTTTAACTGGGGAAAAAAAACTAAAAAAAATGTCAGTCCAACACAAATGCATTGATACGTTTCGAATAAAACCCTACACATCTAATTAAAAACAGTCTGATTACAGAGAAAAGAAGGGAAGAGGTATTAAAATCTTCTTCAGTCACTAAGAGTATTTTAACCAAAGAGTGTTGTGAACATGACATGAGGTTGTGTTCTGAGACTCATTCAGAGCCAGTCAAGCTTAAAACCATCAGCTCGCCTACAGATTGTTCTATTCTTTTTACCAGTTACAAAAAAATAATGAATTTTTTTTTTTTTTTAAATGAGAAGAAAGAAACTTCTGTTTCTGACCTAGCAGAAACTCTATACAATATACAGGCAATCCAAAAATCATTTACAAAATATCAAAACAATATTACATTTGCTGCTTGATCAAGACAGTAGTTAACATTATACATATTTAACTGAGTGAAGATATTGATAAAAATCCCTGCAGTGTGACACTCAAAGGCAACTTTTCTAGGTAAAAGGTTCAAACTTTGTCTAAAACGTCAGCTGAGCAAAGTTATCCACATTAAAATCTTTGCCTAATCTTCAGGTATTTTCCAATCATCAAGTGTAAAATCAGCTGATTCCAGTCAACAGCCAATATCTTGGTGCTACTCTGCTTATCACTAGCTAAAAATGTTAAGAAAAAATACATTCAATTAACATTAAATAAACAAAAAAGATATCCTAAAACGTTTTTTTTTAATAAACCCAAGCACAAATCTTAGAAATTAATTCATAGATTTTCAGAAAATATCAATATGAGTATTTAAGATTGTTTTAAATGATTTTGCAGTGCTCTAGAATAGGTACTTCGAAAGGGTTCAGTAAGTGTCAGGAACTCTCATACTGAACTACTGCTGGTTAACAAAAATACAAACATGGTTGAAAATGCCAATTACACAACTGTATAACTAAATTATTGTTTTTTTTTTTTGTTATTCATCTGAGTTCTGTTTATAATCTCTTGTGCAAGATAAATTTTCAGCCTTCGATCGCACTGCCATGCTGATGCACGAGCGCAGATGCATCTGAATTACAATGAGCATTTTTTCCACAGCGGCTTTTCAGCCTGTGGTTTGGGCAGAATGACGTGCAGCTGTAATTGTCGGGAGGCAGCTCCAGACTCGCTGAAACCGGGCAAAAACATGTGTCGATGCTGCTGGATCAGACCCCAGTCTGCCTGTCAGAGCCAGCGCTCGTCCTAATGAGGCCGCCGTGCAGTGACCACACACACGCTGTCGTCTGTTGCTTAATATCAATCCCAGCCTCCCTTAAGAGTGCGCACACACACACACACACACACACACACGTCACACTCACACAATGAAGGTTCGTCTTCACTCAGAGCGAGGTAACCAACCACACACAACTTTCCATTAACATGCTCAGGCTATTTGTGATTCTAAGTTGTGGTGAGTGGACACTGTAATTCTAATTTATTACATTTATAAACTTTTTTTTGTTTGTTTTTTATTAATGTTCCTTTAAAGACTTTCTAGTACGATAAACCAGTTAGAGATTTTGCTGAAAACCTCATGGTACTGATTTCAGTTGTTTTCTAGTTCAATAAGGTATAAAAAATATTGGTCCTCCTATTGCTCTTTGCATTGATCAAACATCATTCAGTATCCCATATATAATCCAGTGATAGAGCAGAGTACATAGTGCAGAAAAGACACACGATGTATTGATTGGCAACTCTGTAGTGTATCTGATACTCTGAGATTTTTGAGAAAGAACCAGGAGCTGTGTTTTGGCAACTTATGTTGTTGCAAAAAAAAACAAATGATTTTTATCCTTCACTCTGAGATTTATGAGGGATTACTTGTCAATTTTTTATTTATTTATATATATATATATATATATATATATATATATATATATTATTTCCAGTATCTTTTTTTTTGACTGTGTTATAGATTTGTCCAAAACAACTGCAAAGTAAATAAAGAAGTCACGTCTGTTGTGCTATGAAAACAATATCTGGTGTAGGTTTGTATTTTTGCTCCAATGAAGAGTTTTGCTGGAGACATTTAAGAATGACATTGTTTGTAGTCATTTTGTTGTGCTTGCTAATGTTTTTTAAACTGCATTCAAAAAGTCAAAATCCAAAGAATATTGAAAGCTTATGAAGATAATCGAATTAATCTTCTGCAGCTCAAACATGTATATCCAATAAGTGGTGATCTAAAAATGTGGGGTCATCATTATTTATCAGACATAAACCACTAAATACTGCAAAAATCAATTATGTCTACGTATTTAATTGTTGAATAGTATATTCTCTGAAGCTTTTTTGACACCAAATCTGCCTAATATGCCAGTGCTGAAATCAACTAATCAGTCTCCCCCTCCTGCTGTTAATTTTGCTTTCATGAACATTGAAAATAATGCTGCACCAGTTCATGTGTTTGCTGCTGTGCATTCTGCTCTGTTTTCTCGAATCCCCAGTCGGTTGTTGCAGATGGCCTCTTGTTCAGGGTCAGGTTCTGCTGGAGGTTGTTCTTCCTGTTAAAGGAGGAGTTTTTATCTCCACTGTCGCTACACGAGGGATTGCTGTAAAGTCGGTGACTCAACGCTAACAGTAACTACGTTCTCATCCAGCAGAGTGAATGCTTTGTGTCAACGATTCAATGTAATCGGCTGGCTTTCCTCAGACATGTTTTTTTTTTGTTTTTTTTTTTTTTTTTTTACAGTGCCTCGAGATGACTTTTGTGAATATAAATGAAATTGAATTGAATTGAATATTCTTTGTGTATTTGTATTTTAATAATATCCATGTATTTTCTCGTCGCAGGTTAAAGTCTGGTTCCAGAACAGAAGGATGAAGTGGAAGAGAGTGAAGGGAGGACAATCGGCCTCGCCAAACGACCTGGAAAATGATGACTTGGACTCGGCCGCTTCACCCAGCTCTGAATGAAGAAATCCATCACTGTAGAAAATTACAGCAACAAAAAAAGATGCAACTTGATCAGCTGGGCACGGACACAGCGCTTGTTTAACTTCTGTGGAAAGTTGGCTGGTAGAAGCTTTAATTTTTAAGACTTCTTTTTTTTTTTTTTTTTGAAAGTATCCCATTGGAAATAAAAGACTGAGCACAGCTTGTACTGTTTTCTGTTGTACATAGTTGATGTAACGAGCTGCGTTTTGACATTTTATTGATAAATACTTGGACTGACAGCCGCTCCGTTTTTGTACTGACTGTTTAAATATGAATGAAACTTGAGCTCGGTGTGGATCGGTGGCAGACAGAAGCTTTTGGTGTCTCAATGACATATCAGACTGTGATTGTGTTTGAAAACATACCCTCTCCTTCCAGTATTGTTAGCAGGGCCTTTGATGCTTGACTACAACCACCTGGAAAGACTCCGACTGCACTCGTGTTGCCAAATCCTAAGTGCCTCCGAGTCAGACGTTTTGTTTTGTTTTTTTTTTCAAATAGTTTGTCAGTTTTGTCTTTTGCTTGTGATTTTTTTTCCTCTAACGCTTTTTTTTAATCGCTCTTTTTATACAATTTGAATGCCATTGATAAAACACAGATGTTGACTTTTTCTGCAAAAAGAATAAATCATCTTTTGCAAAAACGATTTCTTCCGTCCGCAGCGACTTCTGAGTCATCAATTGAACACTTGGTACAGTGTGTTCTTGGCTGAACAATTCATTTGTGGACAGTTTGGTGAGACAATGAGAGCATCCATCGTTACAGATTTCGAAGGGGGATAAAGAGTGGGGTGAGGGCAGTGACTCCTCACACTAGTGAGATTTCATGAAGGAAAGAACAGGACATGCATACACACTTATACCTAAAGACATTTTAGACCTACCAGTCATGTTTTTGGACTGTGGGAGGAAACCTGGGGAGAACCTACGCATCCGCCAAGGGAAAACATGAAAACTCTATGCAGAAAGATCCCAGGCCAGGATTCAAACTCCTGCATCAAGACAACAGTAAAACCACGTGTGCCGCCAAGCAGCCCTGTTCTGAATCAATCCAATTCATTCCAACAAATATAATCAAATTAAAATCCAGAGATATAATAATCAATCCTAAAAGGGTACAATCAAATACAATCAAATTCGGTTGACCATATGACGCCAGTTGGTAAAAAGGTCAAAGTGAAAAGTGAAAGAAAACAGAGTTAACGGCGGCAGTAGCTTGATCAGTGATGTAATCTAGCTGAGAAACGACTAAAGAGAGAAACACTGAATCAGTAGTGCAAAGATTGATGAAAGATATTGGTTATGATTGTATTTTACTTGGGGACATCAGAGGACAGGGGGCTGAAATCAAATGCTCAGTTGTGTGGTAGGCAGTCTATCTTTTAGTGCACAATTGCACACTTTTTTGAGATGGGCAATTACATAAAGTCCAAATAAAACACCAGAAGCTTGTTTTGCTTAAATTAATGTGACAAAATGTGAAAAGGTTTGGGTGATCTGAAGGTTCATCTTACTTAAAGGTTCTTTTTTTTTTGGCAATTTTTTCTTTTATTTGTGACTGCTTAGCTTGCATACCTCATTTGAAACTAGCATGGATAACTCTCCTAAATAGACATTCAATTGTGTCTGTTAATAAACCCCTAATTTATTATATTTAAAAAAAGTCAAGTCAAGTTTGTTTTCCTACTATATTTTAGCAATGAGGGAGTTCAGAGTGCTTTACATAATAAAAACGACGTGCGTTGCTTCCTTATAAAGCAAGCAATGCACATTACATTTTGTCAAATGCTATCACAAAAATAATAATAGCCATCATACATTAAATATAAACAACTGCTGCTGTTATTTTTGATTAAATGCAACTCTAAACAAATGGGTTTTTAGCCTTGATTTAAAGGAGGTCAATGTTTCTGCTGCTAGAAAGTGAAATAATTGAAACAACACATTATCTGTGTTCATTATTAATTATAAAAGCTATCATTATATTTAATGAGGACAGTAGCAGGATTTTCTGATTTTCATCCGCAGATCTTGCAGCTGACAAAGTTTGTCCTTTAAGGCAGTATTAGTGAGCGAAGTACAATGTGAGGTAGCCTCCTTGATTTTTATCAGCATAATTCTGACACATCTTCCTCACTTAATGCCAAATTCAATAATCACATTCAGTTTTAGCACTCAACATATTTTGTATGCGGCTAAAGGAAATCCCACAATTTTTATTTTTTTTTTTTCATTTTCCAAGCAACTGAGCATTAGTAATGAATATGATTCAGACTAACATACTAACATAAAAGAAATTAGAATTGTAATTTTTTTTTTCTACTAGCTGTGATATTGTCAAATCATGTATTTCTTTAGGCTTTTGAGGTGTTGTCAATCCCGTTGAGGCAATAGAAATGGAAATGTGTTTCAGTGGAAACAACGTAACGCAGCTGCTCATGCAACCGCGGCATAAAAATGTCCATGAATGTGGGATTATTTTTAATTTAGCGTCACACTGGCCTGCCATCTCACTTAAATTAGTCGTTTGACCAAATTCACTTGAAGCCTGTTTTAGGAATATTGCTGCCGAGTACTGAGGGTGAAGTCACCGCCTGCTTGGAACACTGATGAATGTTTTCTTATTGCTCTTTGCCCGCAGAGACGTTCGTGTTCAAAGGAGAGGAGTTATTTCAAGAATGTTTCCTGCAGTCGAAATCTGCTTTTATAATCAAAGCTTGTGGAAAAAGGTCTTCTCCAACCTTACTTTGGATATGGCGACCGTCGAGTGGATAAAGCAAGTGGAGCGACGTACTTTGGGCATGTTCGGACGTAACTGTGCCGTGGATTTAAAAGAAATCTGCACAACCCGGGTAAAATGAAGGGTTTTCTTAATATGACGAAATGAAATCAGAATGAATCATCTCAAGACTTTTTAAACATTTATTTTGACATTTTATCCTGCTATAATAATAATAATAATAATAATAATAATAATAATAATAATAATAAAACAACCACATCTGTTTCAGGGAAAATGCAATAACTAAAAAACTTTAATAATCTGGTTGTTTAAGTTTGAACATCTTTAAACTTGTGTTTTGTTGACGGCCCTTTTGATTCAATTCCATCCTACTATGATAGGAGCCTGGCCATTTTTGTTCACCGTATTCGCAAAACTTCTCCCAGTCTTTCAAGACCGTTGTGAGGAGATCTGCCTTGTATCCTCAGGTGACCTCACACATTTTCTGACATCTTCTTGTTCTGCTTGAACTTCAAGCTACGGTGGAAAATAAAATCCTTACTCTCCTTCAGTTTTCGAGCAAACACCAGAACGCTTCGGGTCGAAGCTGACTGATATTTACAACTCTTTACTAATTGTTTTTTTATAAAAAGGAAAAAAAAACACTTAATTACACTTAATATCAGAAGTCTTGACAACAGGATAGGGTGCCTGTTGTTGGGGTAGAGGGCAAAGGGGCAAATAATTCAGTTTCAGTCAAAGGTCCTGGAGATTTTTTGTTGGGTCACTGGTTCAACTGTTGCCATTG
>NW_015112744.1:33161-39052 GCF_001443285.1 Poecilia latipinna
CTGTTGCCATTGGTCATGTACTTTTTTCCAACAAGAAAATACAAACTGCTGGAAGGGGTCAAAGATATCCACATAAAGAAATCTAAATATGTCCTTGCAATGCCAATGAGAACCCCTGAGAGTTATTAATGGTACATCTGTGCCTTTATGTCATGTGCAGCATCTGGCAACCTGGTGGAGTTGTGTCTAATAGTTCTTCTTGCTGACTACATACCAACGCAACATAAGCAGGATTCATTGTCGAGTCTTTGCAGAAACGTTTCTGTCCTCCTCTATCCCCAGACAGACATCATGGATATTTGGCAAAAATCCCACATTTTTTTATTTATTTATTTTCCATTTATCAAGGCACAAACAAATGCTAGTGTCATCGTGGCATACCTGTGTATAATTCATATTGTTTAGAAGTTTAATGATTATGGCTCACAGGTAAAGAAAACCTAAAATTATATGTCTCAGAAAATTAGAATATCACATTAGACCAATCAAAAGCAGATTTAAGCACAAATGTCAGGCTTCTGAAAAAAGTATAATCACAATTAGACTTCATAAAATATTACATCAAACTGAAAATGAAAAAATGCTGTATTTGATCTCATGAAATAGTTTTTTTTTTTTTGTCGATGTCTGATATTGGGAGATTATAGGGCCCCCTACCATATCCCTGACCCAGAGCGTAGTGCAGTCACTACCATTTTTCAGATACATGGTTCTGGACCATGAATTTATAAAACACTCTTTGCACAATGAGAACATTTTGTAGCTCCCATCAGACTCAAATAGGAGCAGTTTATGGCCCTGAACCCATATAAATTCAAGATGAGGTGAAATCGCATGCAGCATGTTGAGGCATAAGCAAGAATCAATTCTGAAATTATTGTGCAATCATCACAAAATAATGACCAGCTTTATCAACGGTTTCATAACGTTTATTATTATACTTATCTTTTGAAGGACACTAACTCTAAGTCATTTTTTTAATGTGATATGCTGCAACCTGCAACTCCAAACAACACACAGCTTTGAAAAATCTTAAATGTGCCTCATCATAAGACGATATATGAAAGTAGGCTTGGTTTGAAAATTGGATATGTGTTGTTCAGACTGCAAAAGTTTAAACACTGATAAATTATTTGCAAAAAAAAAAAAAAAAATCACATATTCATAGCCTAAATTTAAGGATTTGCAAATTTATACGTCTATGTTATTGCAACTTTTAATGTTTTACTGTCACAATTTTTTTTTCAGAGAAATTGTACAGTACATGTGTCACATAAACTAATTTTTTTTTTTTAACTGATAACCTGCCATTGTAGTAGGAGTGTTCAGAATTGTTTGATCCGCTGTGTAAGTAATATTAGAAGAAGCTGTTAAAACTTTATTGACGCTGTAAGGAAACAAGTTTAACACGGATCAACTACTTTACAAACAGATAAGTGAAAAGAGACGCCTTCGTTTCAGCCTCTTTGGGTCTTTTGGCAGAATCACATCACCGCCGAATTAAATCTAATCCATGAGTCTGACCACCCCAGCGCCTTTTAAAGAAACCTCCGCAGCGAAATAACAACATTCCAGTCTCATTAGTTTACACTGCTGATATTAATACTATCATTACAATTGGACATGGTTTATTTGTACTACTATTACCACTAATACAATAATAGACCCTAATAGAGGTTGAGTGAGGGGGTGGAGGACGGGACTGACTTGGAGTCGTTCCACCTCCAGCAGCTGCAGCGGGGGCCCAACCAGGGGTCAGGCGTACAGTAACACTTGACCCCAACTCTGCTTGTGTGTACGTGTGCATGGTCAAACCCTCCCATCGGCTCCAGTCCCTGCAGACCAGCAGAAAGGGCAGTAACCTCTGAAGGCTTTGTTTGGCCGGCCGGATTGGGAGCATAGGCCCACCATTGTAAGTCTGGGGACTCCTCAGCTCCAGCTCTTGTTTTCTTTGGGAAGCAGGAAATTGGATGACTGGCTACCTGCTACAACAACATCCTGCACTTGAGAAGCCGTCTTTTCACCCATACCCACCTATTATTTCCTTTTTCCATCATACACAAGTGGTCAGCCAACAAGGCTTTTCTTTTTTCTTTCTTTTTTTTTTTTTCTTTTTGGTCCAGCGAGCGCCATGCGTGGGTTTGTCTCGGTTCCACTCAGGTTGAGATCAAATTGGCCCCATCCAGATGCTTCCGTTAAAAATAGGGTTTAGGGGCCGAATGCTTTTAGCTTTTTGGAGCCTGACTTCAACTCGGCAGGTTAATGGCTCTTTGTGAGCTGGCTGAAACAATAATGATGATGTTACAGCTCTGTCAGTGCTTCTTCAGGTCAGTTTAGTCCAATTAGAATCGTCTGCAGAGACCACTTGTTGCTACAAAAACATTCTCGAGGATTATAGAGATGTCCAGAAGAACTGTGAGGGCGTCGATGGGAGTTTAATCAGATCTGACCTTGCTGACATTTCACCTCGGTTTAAGACATTAATGGACTTCATTACAATCATTTCATCATCGGATGGATTTTGGATCTTCGTGAGTTCTTCAAAATTATACCGCACCTGTGAGTGGGAAACTAGTATTCCTTGCATGCAACTCCACAGTGCTTTGCAAAATTACTTGAAATTCAAAGTATTTTATTGGGATTGCATGTAATGTACCAACAGAAAGTAAAAACGGTAAAGTGATATGAAAATGACTTATGGTTGTGAGAATATTTTACAAAAATATGAATAGCATATGTTTATACACACCCCCTTTACTCTGATATCCCTAAAAAAAAAATCCAGTGCGACAATATCCTAAGCTGTAGAATTTGTGCAGTGCATTACTTAATCCATCTGCTAACAATGGAAAGAGTATAGCACAGCTGCAAACTTAAGAAAACATGGCCACCCACCATGTAGACTGGGTAAGGAGAGCATCAATCAGAGAAGCAGCCAAGAAGTCCACGGTTCCTCTAAAAGAGAAATTGATGACAGGACAACTATTAGTTGTGAACTCCACACATCTTCCTCTGTGAAGAACAGAGACAAGAAGGCAACCTTTGTTCAAAGAAAACCAGAAGAAGTTGAGTTTATCAAAAGCCACGTAGGAGACGCAGGAGACCCATCGGCTCTGGTCAGATGAGCCGATGGAAAAAAAAACAATGCGCGCCGGCCAAATCTGGACGGTCAGATGCTGTGATGTGGCCCTCTAGATTCCAGAAATTGAAACGTCAAAATTACAGCGGGTTTAAATATTATGTTGTCAGTCAAATCCCAAAGGTTTCACCTGCATTCTGTCAACTTACATTAAGGTGAAAAGATCTTTAATGTTATTTGATCTCACCAAGTTCTCAGAGAATGCAGAGACAGCAAATTATTCGTATTTTAGCAGTTTGTTAATAAGTCATTTTATCAAAACGTTCTGCCACAATCGCCCCCTGATGAGAATCACGATCATGACCTGGTCTGAAATGAAAATGACCAGACCTAGAGGGTTAAAAGCAGATGGATGAAAAGCAACCATTTAACAATCATGCATCTGTTCCTTCCAGCCAGTTATTCCTTTTGCAAGGCGCTTTACGTTTAAGGTTTACGGTTGTAATTGTCCTTTCTGAGCTTAATTTGCAGTACAAATTACAAATTCAAAAGTTCACCTTTTTTTATTGAGAGCCTTTGGATACCAAAGCATAACCATCGAAACACCATTATGAATTATTTACCATATTCAATTACGTCGCTTTGAAATTTTCAACAATGTCCCAAAGTTTTAATCTGGTTTCTTCAGATTGCTCACCCAGGAGAAAATGTACTTGGAAAACCCAGTACCCTAATTTGACTCCGGCAGCTCCTGTAAAAAGATCTTGATGGATTGCCAGAGGTGTGAAGGTCATCTTTACAAGCGTTCACAATTGAAATTAAAGCATGTCCTTCTCCTACTGGGCTCCGTCCATCTGCAGGCTGTTATGACATCCCTAAGATGGAAGTTCTTTGGTCACATCAAAGAGTTTGTCTGTTTAAAGAGCTTATAAGGGAAGAAGATGTGGTAGTGGTGGTGTAAGACACAAAGGTTCTTGGTGATATATTCTTTGAATGATACTGTAGGAGCTCTGAGGACAAGACTGCATAATTTAGCTTTTGTTGTTTTTTTTTTAGACTTGAGCAATATGTTGCACCATTTTCCCTAATAAGTCTCTAAAACATGACAAACAGATCTCTCAACATTAAACGCTCCCTTTCTGCTTATCCTATGCCTCATTTTAAACCCATCAGAAGGAATCTGCCACAGAAATCTGTCTCACCTCACGTTAGTCTTCAGTAGCTGTTTTTTGTCAAATAAAATGAGACCCAAGAGAAACTCAACAGGGCAGTTTTCCCTTTTTTTTTTCTCCCACACTGCTCTCCACTCTGGTCCCACTTTCAGGTTTTCTTGAGAGAACTGAGCTCACATCCTCTCTTTCTCTTTGCCCCGCATTGTTATTTTAGGCCACCTGCAAGCCCATTTCTTTCTGTTGTGTGTGTCAGATTTTTTTTTTTTTTTTTAAGTCTGTAACACATGTAAAACAGAAACGTCAAGAAACGGAGGAGGAAACGTGCGCTGCCTTCCCCACATCCTCCCAAGACGACTGTTGCGTTGAAGGAGGGATGCAGGCAGCGCGTGTTTGCATGAGTGTCATGTCAGAATGAGCCCGTTTGCATGTGTGTGAGCCTGCATGTCGGATCGCGTACCTGCGTGGAAGCGAACAAGCCCGGTGAGTAAAGCCCTGTGTGAAATGGTCAGTAATGCAGCTCTTCTATGTTCATCCCTCTTCCCAAGCCTCTTGTCTCCGGTGATTAGCAGCTCCTCTAGGAGTTATAAATCTTCGATTTCCATTCCACAATCAGCCAGGATGGGCCAAAGCTGAGGAGCTACACAGCATTAAATTATGTGAGACTTCCTGCGAAGGCTTTTTTGGATGTAGCATCTCGAGCAAATTGGATACCGAAGCCTCAAGCTCTGTGGGTCTGGTCTAGAGCTCCCACTGGTTGGAACTCTGACCTACTGTGTCCTGCCTTGTGTGGGAGCAGGAAACGTAGAAGCATTTTAACTCTGAAAATCATCACACAAAGGACTAATCAATCACAGTGTTTGCAGAGCAAACTAAACATTAAAAGCTTTGTTCACCTGAAAGAAGAAAGGGCGTAAATGCTTAAGAATTAGTATGGATTTAAAGTTAAACATAATTTTCTTTAATTGTCCTGAGTCTACAAGTAAATGCAAAAATGATATAATCGATAAATGTCTTTTAGATGTCATTATTTTCACGTTACAGGCTGCCTTGGATCCACAGTACAAGCTGGTGGTTTAATGGTTTAGTAGGAATTTCTTTGACACACAACAGCATTGATGAGCAATATTGATTACCATCTCAATCCCCTTAATGACCACAGTCCACCTATCTTCTTATGGCTACTTCCAGCAAGATAAAGCTCAATTTATGAGTAGCCTACCATTTTAGAGGCATAACACTGGCTTGCTTAACACTTCACTGTGAACCGATCGGGTTTGCAATTAAGGTCACTACACATTCTCTTCAAAAGGTGAGAGGCTAAAGTTCCCAAATCCGATCTCCTGCCTTTCACAATTACACCTTCACACACTGAGTTCATGAAACTTTTCCCTAGTTGTATTTGCATTCAAAGTTTAATTGGGGGGGAGCGGTGAGGTTTAAACAAAAGAAGGCTGTGTTCCGATATTCACTGTGAAGTGGTGCTCATTTCCAATGTGGATTGAAATATGTCAGAGTTGCAACTTGCCTGTATTATTTGCTTTGATTGCATTAATTAAAGAAAAAAAAAAAAAAAAAAAAAAAAAAAATATATATATATATATATATATATATATATATATATAAAAAAAAATATAAAAAAA
>NW_015112744.1:42203-72286 GCF_001443285.1 Poecilia latipinna
ATGTTGAAATTTGCCTTTTTTATTTTTTTTGATTGAATTAATTAAAAAAAAAAAAAAAAAAAATATATATATATATATATATATATATATATATATATGTAAAATAAAATGTATAAATGCACGGTTCTGTCTTTCGCCCCATTATAACTTGTCAACAAGACATCAAGAAATCAGAACTCCTCTCTGTAGCAAAGAGTCACTCCTGTGTCAAATGGAAAACTTCCTCTTTTTTTTTCTACATATGCATTATTGTGGTTTTCTATTTTTTGTCAGTCCCAACTGCTTTTGGGGGAAAAAAAGAGAGAAATCTCTACAAACGTAGCTATAATGCCGGGGAAAATTGTGTATAAATGCTCTGCTGGTTTGCACAGCACTCAGCTGAATGCCTGAGTCTGCGAGACATACGCAGGCAGATCAATAACAGACAGTGATTTTTTTTTCCCCCTATTTTTAATAGATTGTATAACTTTTCACACAACTTGCTCATACTGTCTCAAATGTACACGTCCACTTTCAAAGATGGTTTTGTACTTCATCACTCACTATCTGATCAATAAATTTCCCAGTTATTGGGTAATAGCTATGTAATATTATTGTCCCTACATTCCTGGGATTTGGATTTCTAGCCAAAGCTTTTAGACAAAAGATTACAGAGGGTTTTCAACCGCAGGTGTGGTCATTAAAAAGATTGCCGTTGTCTAACAATGAGCAACCTGTGTGAGGTAATGCCCTCCATAAAAACCTGGCAACGGCAGCAATTTCCCCCTCCTTTCTGTCTTTCTTTTCTCCTTTCCTTTATTGTCTCTACATACCCAAAGCAAATTTAAACATAATTTCATGTCAAGTGCAGCCTCACTGCTAAAGTTGTCATCCTCCACTGATGAATGTAATCTGTTGGGCATCACCCTGACGCTAAGACAACAATTCAGAGTGCTGCACTGCCAGACAGGACAACCACGACAACTACCAGCATATACTCAGCATATGATTTAGTACAGTACATTTTTAAAACTGAGGCTTCTATGAAAGTTCATAACCATCTGCCGCTCAAGTATGGTAAAAAAGGAGCTGCACATATATTTGCATAGCTAAGGTCTGCAGATGTGAATGCAGTCAAACAATAAGTCGTCTGGCTCATATTGAGGATGTACAGACTCCCCGGCTCTCTATGTTTTAACGACTCGTGAAGTCCAGACTGTGACTGTGTTCACCTGTGCCAGTGCACTCAGCCTGGCCTGCGTCCACAGCTGCTCTGAGAAGGAGCAGAAGTAATCTCAGCCACTGCAAGCCAGGATTTGTTGTACCCCCACCCCAACTGTCATCCATCCAGTCCAACCCGCCGTCTAGTCATCTCTCCCTGGTTGCCCATCTCTCCTCCCCACAGTCAAACTCCCACCGGCCCTTACGTCTGGCCTTTGAGAGCCTCTGCCATTACAAACTGTACTTGTGCTTGCCTACTTTATGAGTGGGTGTGTGTCCACGTTGTGTCTCTGCAGATATGTGTGTGTGTGCAGAATGTACTGTGTCTGGGAGCCTGGGGTTTGTTATTCTCTCTACAGTCACACTGTCTTTCATCAGGGCCCGTCCTCCAGCCCACAGACTCTCAGTATACAGTTTCATAGTCCTAGGCCTCTGTCTGCTTGAGCACGTGGGTGGATGAATTCTAACACATGGGAACCTTGGGAGCCCACGCTTTGCTGGAATAATAGCGGACCTGTCAGTATCAGGGCACTGGAGGAGGACGAGACGGCAAGCGGCGATGATGTCACAATCATTCACACCCACCCACACTTCATCCCTCCACCCAGCTCCCCCAGTTCCTTGGCTCATGGTCATTCCGATGCAAGCACGCAAACAGGAGCGTCGGCAAGAAGAAAGATTATTGTGGTGCAGAAAAGATTCCCTTCATTGTCTGTTTCTTACTTCTTGCGCTGCAACATCTGTATTAAACGTCGATAGATTCAAAAGTACTGAAAACGATCAACATGAACCCCCCAGACACAAGTCTTTCTTCAAAGTGACTTGGACCATTTTATTCCAATTTTGTAAGCTATAATAACCTGTAAAGGTCAATTCTATCTGAAGGATCTGAGCAACGCACTTATTAAAGATGCACTTCCAGCAGTAATGTTATTGTATTAATGTATTGTAAATGAACTTTTTTTTTTTCCTACGCTTTAACAAGGTTCCCAAGTCAGTCAGAAGAGAAACAGGCCCACAGCTCTATAGATGTTTCATTGCTCTAAAAAGTGTGCGTGAGTTGCTTTGACACAAAATATTTAAGTTATATTTCTATAAGATAAGCCCACTTTTTATCTTAATATACTTTCAGTCGTGATTGTATAAGTTTGCAATTGATAGTAATTAACTGATTATTTAGCAATACTATTAATAAAGTCTGAAATAAATGTAGATTTTCTTTTTCTTTTCATTAAAACGATTCAGATTGGGATTTACCAATTGTGGCTCAAACCTCGAAGACAACGACGGAGAACTTGGTCAGTGAGAAGCCATCTACCTACTCAAAGGAAAAGAAGACTGGACCGCAGTCTGCCTCCCGTCCAAGAAACTTTCAAGTCTTTTTTTTTTTTTTTTATATAAGATCCGATCTGACTGGGGTATGAAAGCTGTTCCATCTCCCAAAGCCTCCACTTGTAATCGTTCAGAGTCAGCATTATGGAAAGATAGGTTAGGTTATATTGATTTGATTTTATTATTTGAATATTTTGCACTGCTGAACTTGCGAAACATTACTAATTAGAGAAAGGTGTACGTTTTTTAGAGAGGTTGTGGTTCTTCCGTTATTTAAGTCACCTTTAACCTTAATTTAATGGCGGCAACATTATCTTGGTGCATCGTTGGTGCATTTATAGGAGGTTTTTAAAGGTTGCATTAGGGTCAAAGTTACCAAAACGACAGCCCTGGGACTCTGCAAGAGTCACTAAATAATACCAGGCTCAGAGTCAAGGGCACGTTTCAAAATAGATGAGGGACAACTGTAGATTGGCACGATCTGTGAAGCCTAGTTGACCTCTGGGCTGCTTATACTTTGTATTCATTTCGAAATTTCAATTCAGGCTAAACCTTGAATGTCATGTTTTGCCTGACTTATAACACCACTAAACAAGACCTGACTCCTTCAATTGTATTTTAATTCAAGTTAGTTTCAACTCAAGCTAGTCTTTTCAAGATATCATCTAAATAACAATCCAAAAAGAATTATTCAGTCAGAATCATAAAGTTCTTTATCCAACTTTTCTTCCATCCCACATGTCGGAGAGAAAAAAAAAATGCTTTTAATAATAATGCTGCCACGGTCCTGGATTACGTGTTAAATTTTCTTTTAAATCAAACTTTCATAGTCTTCAAACTCTCACAAAGTGGTTTCGACATCCGCATGCAGGACGGTACTGAAGCCTTCAAATGCTTTTGCAGGTCTTTATGTGCACCCTGTATGTTCTAAATCCCATTTAATTCCCAGAGGGTAAGGCCTCTCCAGCTGCACACCACTTGCACGTCTAGTGGATAGCAGTCTGACTTCCTGTTACACCTCCTCCTCACCGAAAGAGAGAAGCAACTTTAGCCACATGTGGGCAGCTGATCATCTGGCTTTTCTACATGTTAGCAAGTTGGCAGACGGAGCAAAACAAAGCTGGAAACAATATCTTTTCGAGCCTTGCAGAGCTGGAAAATAACTTCTGTTACATCTGCCTGTATCTTTTCATCACATCTCAATATCTCTTTCCATCCTGTTCTTTTTTTTGAAAAAAAAAAAAAAAAAACAGGCAACACAATACTGTTAAAGTGAAGGTGGTGCTCATGGATAGTCACTGGAGACTTTTTGGAGGCTTGGAGTTAGTGAAAGGAAAAACAGGGCAGTTCCCAGGGGTCGACTGGAGAGTCCAGAGAGGCAACGGCACTCACCGGGTCCAGAGAGTGAGGGAAGCTATCAATCATCAGAGGCCCACAGGAGAAGGAGAAAGTAGCTGCTACCAACTGATCTCTGAACTTAAATGCTGTATGCGTGTGTGCCTATTGTTTGGTCCACGGCCTCATTGTGCTGTGCTGGTAGCTTCCACACCCTCAGTTTTCAGTGAGAGTCGGCACCTTCAAACACTCCCAGGAAGAGGGATCTGTGGGAAGGAAACGTTAAAAGATTTTCTATTCATACACAAAAGTGTTTGAACCAGTTCAGAGCAAATCAGTGTGATCTTTGCAAGACTTTATAGATAATAAAGTAACTAGCCTAATTTTTAAACCTACTGTTTCATCCCCCGTTTCCATTTCTATATCGCCAAGGTTGTTTGCAGCACATGAACAGTATGAAGTATTCAAAGGTGAAATGCAGGGTTCAATAATTACTCCTATTGCCCAGGGACCAATCAAGTTTTACCTTAATACCGATATGAGAAGTGAGTAACACCGATTATCTTCTTATGTTGAATTGTACTTTGAGTAACAAGTAAGCATTTAAACTACATGTTTTAAGGAAATAT
Source organism: Poecilia latipinna (assembly GCF_001443285.1). Taxonomy (NCBI): domain Eukaryota; kingdom Metazoa; phylum Chordata; class Actinopteri; order Cyprinodontiformes; family Poeciliidae; genus Poecilia; species Poecilia latipinna. Next base: position 46,700 of record NW_015112744.1, read on the forward strand.
GGGCCAGGTTATTGATTTAATAGTTAAAATGACAACAGGCTTGAGAGCATCAAAACTGGATCAGAAGAAGATGGCTGCAGAGAAAGATGAATCAAATTTTCTTCTTCATTATTTGGATGGCCGGATGTGTGTGTGGTGTAATGGTTAGAGTTATCTTGTGCTGGGAAACCCTTGGTGCTTACCGTTAATGTGGATGGTATCTTCTACCACTTGGCCAAGGCCCTGTTGGAACCCATGGAGACCATTTGATGGAAACAGCATTTGCTGATGCTGGAAAATGGAAAGTGGATCCTGCCATAAATTAGAATAGCTCATGAACTGTTTGAGGTGTCCACTTGGCCTCTATTTTCCTCAGATCTAAGTTCAATCAAACCTCTCTTAGTCGTGCTGAACAAACAAATCTGATTCATGGAGACCCTACCTGAAGACCAACAGGAATTTAAGGATCTGCTGTTGACAACTTGGTGCAGATGCAAGAGCACACCCCACATAGCTGAATACAGTTGAAGTAATGAGAAGCCAGGTTGGTGGCAAAAGGAAGATGGACACACTATTAGGCAAATAATGACAATGTTTTGCCTTGTTGGTGTATAGAAACAGAGACGAGAATAGTGAGTCCCGTCATTGAGTCAAAGTTTTTTTCTGTTCTTCCATAAAACCATGTGACAGTAAAAACGACAAAACAGCTGAAAAGTGGCAGACAGTTCATTTTCTTGTAGAACGCAGAAAAAGCACAGCTTGATCTTTTTTGTTTGCCTCATTACTTCTCAGGGTCGTCTAAAATGAATGGAGATAAGAGGTTCATTGTGTCATCGCTAATCCCTTCAGAAGAGTCTTTGATTGAACTTGTCTGTGTAAACTGACAGCATGTTATGCTGATCAGCAGGCAGTGTGGATGTAACCTAAACAACCTCAGCGTAACCTCTGCGTTTGTTTGACTGTTTACTCTGGGCAGGTTAGCTGCCTACCGCTAACGGCAACACGGGCCATCACTGTAGACCATCTGTGGCCACGGGTCAATGTTGACTTACTGCTTTCCTAACATCTCTCGGCTTCCCCCAGAGAGGTCCTGTTCAGCTAGCAGCAGCCGCACAAATGTGAGAAAATACGTTGGCTGTCAGTTTTGAGGGGAGTAATCCTTTAAAAATAAAAAAAAAACACCACCTAGCATTACTTAGCCACCAGCACATTTGATGTTTTTCTTATCCAGTTTATCCTTGAAAGATTGGGTTTTTATATCAATCAGTTCTCTATTACAGCTTAAATCTGTGGAGTGTATGTGAATGTTGCTGTGCACAGTGAGAACCTATCGATGACTGCTAAAGTTCGACCCCACTCCATTATTGTTTTCAGTCGGTGAAGAATGAAGTTGCACTCGGTGTCTTGTTTAAAAAGGCTTTCATGTTTCCTTCAGTGGTTCTTAGTGCAGTGCCACCGAGAACCAGGAGGGAGTAGACAAGAGGGAAACAAGAGACTCAAAGGGTTTGATTTGCTTGACACTGCAGTTTGAATCCTGCAATAAACAAAAATTAGCTATAAGATCCCTTAATATATTATGTTAGTTTTTGTCTTGTCTGTTACAGGAATTGATCCAGCTCATCTGCAAAATATTTTTGCACAGTATACACAATGCATATAAATTAGCTTAAAAAAATCAGACAATAGAATCATATTTTAATGGAAAAAGCTTAAAAACATGTATTTATGCAATATATAGTGCCCAGGATTTATACTTTTTTTTGGTATACATTTGCTGTTTTTTATGCTAGCAAAGTATCTAAAAATATATCAAAATGTGGGCACAGCAAAAGAGAAATGTATACGAGGAAGTCTTTGTGAAAGCTTTTACATTCTGAAATTATGGCTTTTTAGGTAATCTCCTAAGCCCTAAACACTTCCTACTGTCAGACTGTTGATTGTTACGGCCATTTAACACCACATCAAAAAACTGTGGTGTATTAACCAGATACATGCTAGAATCTTGGGTGCCAGCTGGTGTGAAACCAGTGGAATGTATCCCTTTTCATGATCCCCTCTCACGGAGGACAGACCCTTACTTTCTGCAAAAACACCATGTGAAGCCTAAGTGCAAAAATGCCACTGCCACTGCTATACATCATCATCACCAGCTATTCACAAACCAACAATCAGTCATCATCACCCTGTCCTCTTCCATCATCTTGCTTCCATTGCCCTGCACAGGTCTCTACAAATAGGTAGCCAGACAAGAAAGCTACCCTTACAGCCAGTGCTTTGAGTTTGCCTATGTCTGAAGGGGAAGTTGGTGTCCACAAGTGTAGACTACCTCGGCTGTAAACCAATTCCTGCCAAGCTATCGCCTTTCAGCCCCCCAGTCCCTGAGTTATTACAGCACGGCTGTTCGCTGCAGTGGCCTGGCTCTGCTGGAGTTCAGGACTCAGCTCTGCAGTCAGTCACTTCACCCCTGAAAATACCCCCAACCAAACAGCAAGCTTCCGCCACAGGTGTCTCAGACTTTCTTCTCCTTCTCCTGTCAGTCTTTTCCCCTTTTGCCTTGTGCTTTAGTTTCTTCTGGTCTCCCCGCTTCACCCCCCTCCCACACTCCTCTTTCTCTCGAGGTACTTGTGGCCAGAGCAGATTGTTCTCATTTAGACTGGTGAGTTCTTTCCATAATATCTTCCTATAGACCCCCAGAGCTAGCTTGTTGTCCATCTCTGTCACACAAGCGCACGCAGACTCTCCTTCCTCATTAATCCTTTGGGTTTTACAAGTCTGAGCACCTGGTTTGACCTGTGGATCTCTGGGGATTTTGAATAAGTTAGAAGACTATGCTTGAAAAAAGATGAGAGAGGTAAAGGTCATCCTCAACACCAAAGACATGTGATAAAGCTGTGTCTTAGGTAAATTAGACCTTTCCCTAGCATTTCCATCGCTGTTACGCTCTCATTCTCTAACACCTACATCACACTAAAAGTCACTTAAATGTGCAACTGATCAGCCATGAGCTTTCCCAGCAAAATGTGCAAATGACCGTTATACTCTCATTTGGTTAAAATTGCAGTTTTGTGGTTGTTTTATAGTATTTGTCTCAATGAAAAATAACTATATGAAGAAATGTGCAGGCTTAGCATAAAACCTGAGTCACAATTTAGTATTTATCTTATTTTGTTACATGAATGGAGTAACTACATCTAATTGCAGTCAAATCGAAACAGGATTATTTAGATCAGAAATCTCTAACACCAGGCCTTCAGAACCACTGAGCTGCATCTTTTGGATGCATCCCTGTTTCAACAACCCTGAATCAAAAGAATGGACCATTACCAGACCTCTGCAGAGCTTGATTACTTGCTGAGGGGGTAATTCACCCATTTGATTTAGATGGGAGACATTTGCATTAAGTACCTTGGTCTCACCATTGTGGACCATTCTTCATGACTGAAAATACTCTCCAGATACCAACTACACCAGCAGAGAATTTCAAAAGGAACCATGGTGGACTGCATGTGTGAAAAGAAAGACAAATTAGTGCCTCGCCCTATTTTGTTTTTTATCATTAAGATTGGATTTATAGTCACTTGTGAAAATATTCAAACCCGTTGAACATTTTTTACATTTGTAACATTAAAGCCACAAACTTCAGTTTCTTTTTTTTTATGGTGGTTATAGGTGATAGATCAAGAAGTAGGCCAATATGAAGTACAAAGTGTTTGTCATTTAATTGTAGTATGAAAACAACTGTTCTGAGTTCTGTGGAGAAAGCCATACACCCTAAACGCAACCTCTCCAGAATGGAACATGGCAGTGGGGGAGCTCTTCTTTAGCAAGTAGAGAAAAGCTGGTCAGAGATTGAAGCTAAGTGTTGGACAATCCCATGTTTAGAATTGTTAACAGCCAGCCAATGATCCTAAACACACGTCAACAAGAGGAGGATTTAAATAAAATCATGTTACTGTTTTAGAATAGTCAAGTCAAAGTATGTACCTAAATTAAAATATGAATATCTGCCAAGACTTGATAACTGATGATTTTGGAGGCTCTACCTCGAACTTGAATGCATGTTTGAGGTATTTCAAAAGGAAGAAAAATAAAATATTCAAGTCTCTGTATGTGGCGTAGACGCCAAAGGACTAGAAGCTGTAACCACAGTGAAAATTACTGACTTGTACAGTTTTTCTCTAGGTTCTTTAAAGAGACAAGATGTGAAGATGTGATGACATTCCAAGGGGTATTAATACTCATGCAAGGTGAATTTCAGCAGTCATATCAGTTTGTGGGGCTACCCGTAGGTAGTCACTAACACTCACGTTTGCAAATTGGAGCTTCTTTCTGACGCAACTCAAAGAAAGTGAGAAAGTGCAAATGTGTCCAACATGGTAGCAACACCTCTCCCTCAGCTGGCCTGCTGAGTGGGAGGCCACGTTGTTTGTGTTGTGTAACTACCATTGGTGAACCAAAGCAGCACCAGAAGTAATAAAGTCCAAAGATCACAGCCTTGTGCTGAATATTTACCTTAGGCTAATCTGACCATGGTTTATATCATCCGGGCTCTGGGGATTGGAGAGGATGTAGAGCAAGGGCACCTTTGCTCTACAAAACCAGTAGACACTTTTAAGGAAACCTGATCAGCAATGAAAACAAGTATGAAGTCAGATCTTTATTTTAGGTAGTCAGCGGGAGCACATATCTATGATATCCAGAGGAGAGGAGACAGAAGGGGGAAGGAGAAAGGGAGGGAGGGCAGCTCCGACTGCACCCCTCCAACCCCCCATCCCATCCAGTCCCTCATCCCCCAACCTCCACCCACTCCTCCATATTTCTCTCTACTGAGTTGTTTTCTGAATTCCAGCCAGGAAAGTTTAATGGCTGTGGAATTTGGACAGGAAAAAAGCGGCGCTGGAAGTTTCAGAGGAAGTGGGGATTTGTGCCTCACGAAGGCAGCACCTCTGTTTGTGTTCTCCCGGCCTGACAGAGAGAGAGAGAGGGAGAGCAGTGGACAGTGGGAATGAAAGACAGAGGAAGAGCGTCAGAGAGCTTTTCCAGCCAGCAGCTCAGGCCCCATGGGGAGCCAGACCTCAGACAGACAGGCCGCGATCATTTGACCTCTCAAACATGCGACTATGCATAGAACAATGCACAGACACACTGCCTGACACACTCCCACTCACTGGCCAAAGATGCTCAATTCATGCACATGCACGTACAACTGTAATCGGATTTGCAAACTGGGGACGTGCACTAAACCACTCGAGCGCACACACTCACACCCTCAGATGCCTTCATACCCTTTCTATATCACACCTTAATTTCAGCAAACCAAATACATACCAGCTGTTTTCACAGACATAAGATGTATATCTTTTTAAATAATAATTTTTGACGAAAATATCGGAAAGAAGGAAAATACAGCTGTAATGTTTATAGTCTGCCAAAGCCTGACGCAGGAAACAACTGGCAGAAAATTATGAATCATGCTGTCCTTTCACAACATAGTTCCGAATTCATTGTAGCTGGGGTTGCAGATTAAAAGAGCCATAGCATGCAGTTCCCAACATTCACTTCTGTGAGACGAGTGGTATTTTTTCTTAGGGATTCTGGCAAGGTGTCAAAATGCATCTAGAGCTTTTGACATGAGCCATGTTTTTGGTGTGTTTACCTCAGCATGCTATTACCTTCATCAAACTCTGATGGTCTGAAGGAGTTCTGCTGTCTTTGTTCTGCTTTGCTGTCAACATCAAACTTGGTTCGCGATCCCTGATTTCCCTATCAAGTTGTACATGCATATTGTCTGATGACTACCTGTCAAGTTGGTTTAATTGGTGCGTCAACCTTAACTCCCTACTCTGCAGAATAGGGGGTTACCAGGCCCACCAGATGAAATTTTAAGCTGATCGTGGCTGTAAGGAACAGATGTAGCTCACAGAACAAAAGGATGACTTGAAAGAGCCATTCATTTGCTATGCTGCCAGGTATGTTGGTCTATCAAACTGTTGTTGTGTGGGTTTAACACTGATGAAATAAAGACGATCTTGAAGAACACCAAGTCAGCCACGGCCGTGACGTTAGACTGACGTAACTGCAATGTCATTGTCATCTGATGGAAATAATGGAGGTTGGTGGTCAAGAGAAGACTCAAATGGGGAAAGACCACTAACCACGCAGCAGAGGGCGACTTCTAGATTTTGATTCACTTACTTGTTCAAGGATGAAAACCAGAACTTCATGCTTCTCTCACTCTGAACTGAGCTTCTTCCTTACTTGGGAAAACATTGACGACTATGATTCCTCTAAAGACCTTATCGAATCTTTACAGGAATCCCACGCAGCTGAGAAACATTGAAAGTGGTTGAACTGTTTCTCTAGAGAGGTTTTTAAAGAAACTAGCAAAAGCCTAGGAGAGGCACAGAACAATTGTCAAGATAGTAGTAAACCCCTCGAGCAAGAAGTCCTAGAGTTTTCACAAGTCTGATATAATAATAGTCAATTTTATTGCTCTTTGTTTCTCAAAGGGCACATTCACACACGGCTGATAGCAAGCTACTGAACTGTCCTTGTCTTTACCCTCGAGGTTTGTCTCCAGACCAAAAACACGGTAGGTAAATGTAACTTCCCCTTTTGCTGCTGATAACAGAGACAATTTAATAGCATAAACTTTCCAACAACAATTTCTTGGCTGCTGTGCACAATCCACAAACTTTTCTCACAGGAGGTTTCACTGGAACTGCTTCCCGTTAAAGAGAAGCTATAAAAATATTTGGCTTCAACTTTTGCTTTTGCTTTGCTATTAAAAATAAACATATCCATGAACCAATTTCATAGAGTGCCTTGCAAATGAACTTTTCAGTAGTTTTTTCAAATTACCACGACAAACTACCAATGATATACCAAAGAATTGGTATATCAACCGGGATTGTATTTAATAGGTAATCACAAAGTGCTACAAAACTGTGAAGTTGAGGAAAAAGAATCCATTGTTACAATCAACAGATTCAAGCAAGGCCTGTAGAGACATATTCTGCAAAACATTGACTGTCACACTTTTCAGATTTTTTTCTCTTTTTTTTGTAGAACAAGTCAAAAGACCTGTATCCTTCCACTTCACCAACATAACCTACTTTGGTTTGGTGTATCACATGAAATCCCAATAAAATGCACTGAAGCTTCTGGTTGCTATGTAACAATGTGTGAAAAAGTTTAAGTGAAACAAATACTTTGCCATTTTCTTTGTGAATTATCTCTTCCAACACCAACGTCCATTAGTTCTTTGCATGACTCTGCCTTCCCACACATTCACAGGACCGTGACTCCACCACGTCATCAGGATAATGGCTGTACATCTGCTCGGCTCCCCATTCTTCATCTCACACCTCTCCAAACTGAGCCCAGAGACAGATGGGTAGACATGGGAACAGACAGGCCAGGCGCCCTCAGCTAGCCAGCCAACCAACCAACCAACCAGTCAGTCAGTCATTCCTGGAAACAAGGCCTTGATACCGGAGACAACTGTATCCATTACACACTTGCACTTTTCCTTGATCCCACATCATGGCACCAGCTACCAGGGGATTCTGTAGCACTTCTTGAGACTCACACGAAAACACAGACTCACACACGTGTGTTACATACTCCGAACATGCAGAGAAAGGCAAAATAACTGATGGGGACACATTTAGCCATCATCACTCGCTGAGCCACTCAGCAGAACACTCAGTAAGAAGAACCATTATCAGTGAAGAAACTAGAGCATGTGTTTGTCTTTTGTGTTTAATCAATCATCACCTGCATCCACCGGACAGTGAGAGACCTTTCTGAGATAAGCCCTACTTTCTTAAAGCTGACCCACTGTGTTGCTGGCGATTTTCCTATACAAATCTAACCAAACAATGATTGTATTCAAAATGTGAAGTGTGGCAAGAAAAACATAAGAAGTACTGTTAATATGTAGTGAACATATTAAACATATATGTAGAGGTTATCTAGCTAGATTAAATTAGAATTAAAGTATTTCACCCATCTGCATTCCTGCGCTAAATGTAGATGGGAGGCATTAAATGTAGAGGCATTTTTGGAAGAAAACCTGTCAGAGGCTGCAAAAGACTCGAGACTGGAAAGGTTCACCTTCCAGCAAAACAAGCCTAAATTGTGAGTTGAGTAATAAAATCAGATCAGACTACAATCACATTTTAGAATGGCCCTGTCAAAGTCCAGACATAAATCAAATTGAGAATTAGTGGAAATACTTAAAACATAGTTTTTTTTTTTGCAAATATGATTTCTGATCTGAATGAGCTACTTTCAAGAACAATAAAAAATATCAGTCTTTTTAAGTACACAGCTCGTAAATTTGTTTAGCGTTAATAAAAGACTGCTAACTTTGACACTTTCAAGGGCAAGCATTTCCAAAAGGGAGGGATGAATATCAACAAATGGCTCCAAACATGAGATGACCTCAATAAAAGCCTCTCACCCCACTAAAGAAATGGACAGTGGTGGACGTAAGACCTGTTAAGTCCAAGTCAGGACTGGTGGGGTGAAAGTATCCCTGCTGGGTCTTGAACACAACATTTGACACCCCTAGCCTGACACAACAAACAAGCTTTTGGCACCTGGTTTTATCCTAAGCAAACTGGGAGCTCTGGGAAGGCACAACTGGAGGCTAATGTTGTGTGTAGGGGAAATTTGTCAAACCTGCACATCAAGTTTGACATGAGGAATTTCTTCATATGGCAAGTATTAAAGTATCTCACACCCTTATGCTCTGAAAGCGGCCATCAACGAATAAAGTTGTTCTGAATTTCACAAGTTGCTGGCCAGGCAGGTTTTTATTATTATTATTATTATTATTATTATTATTATTATTATTATTATTATTATTATTACTATCAATTGGTAATGAGAAAATCCACATTTAAGTAAACTCTAATTTAAATTGACTATTGATTTTTTTTTTTTTTTTTAGCATTGGTTAGGTATACAGAGCTGTGAAAAGGTTTTTGCCTTTTTGCAAATTAATTCTGCTTTTATCCAGTTGTTCTGTAATGTGACCCTAAACATCCATCCATGCTCAAACCTTAATGTGTCTGAATTACAAGCAACTCTTTGAAGCAAAATGTAGCAAAATTCCTCCAAACAGACGTAAAAGATTCAATGGCACTTATGGAAAATAATTTTAAAAATGACATTTGCTTTTACTGTGGTTATATTCTGTATGATATAAAATTGTATGTGATCATTTCAAATATTTGGGAGTAGCAAAAAAAAGAAGAAACCTTTGGCAGGGCAACTTTTTTCACTTTATTGTAGATTGATTATTTTTCGCAATTGGATTTCATCAGAAACTGATCCTCTGCACATGATTGTTCTTAAATAGTTTGAAATGATGCGTGTTTGTTTAACTGATTACACTGAAACCCTCACTTAAGCCAAAAGGATTTGTCATTCTTACTTGGTGCTTCACAGATCCATTTCATGTCATGTATTTGTGTATTTTTAATGATGTAACGCGCTCTCTGAGGACGTACGAAACCGCAAACTTCGTCACAGCTTACATTCAACAGAACCTGAAGAAAGTAATAAATCAGCTCTAAGGAAACTGGGTCTCTTGTGAACTTGCTGACCAGAAGGCCAACATGCATGTGGCCACACATGTTCAAGGAATTGCTAAAGATGTTTTTTTTATATACATTTACCCACAATCTGGCTGATAAATCTGTTGGATTTTCATCACTGTTGTAAATCTAAATGCTCAGTGAAACAGAAAAGGTTTGAACGGTTCTTATGTGTCGCTACCTGTATTGGCAGGGGGGATTCCATGGTCAACCAAGCTGAGAGCTGGGATTGAAGCGCAGCGGCTGGGCTTGTTTACTCAGCTGTGGGGCTCCCTGGGTCCAAGGGAAATAGGGGATGTGTTCAGGGCCTCATTAATCATGGCAACCTCGGAAGAGATAAACAGGCACCACCCAGCAGGGATGCTGCGGCGAGGTGGATGGAGAGGTACAACAAGAGGAGCTGGGGTGGTTGGGAGACCAGGAGGCGTGAGGATGGGGGGGACGAGGACAGGAGAGAGTACACGTGGGCACTGGGGGAAACAAAATAACACTCGCTCTTTGGTTCCACATCTGCATAGCTATGCTGGCTTGTAAATCTGCTGTCCAGTCCATGTCTGGCAGGATACAAATGCAAAGGCCAGTCGACGTGAACAAACCCACTGTGTTGAATTGTTAGTATGCAGACATAGAAATATTGGAGCATCTCTGTCATGCTCCAGGATTTAGTTGTTCTGTTTGTCTTGGAGCCTTACGCTTGCAGTTCATTGCAAATGACAGCTGTCCATTTATATTCAACGTTCTCATTTGTTTACTCACGACTCTCTCTCTATCTCTCTCTCCCTCTCTCCCTCTTTGTAATTTGCAATGTACCTTTGCCTTGACAACAAAAAATTTTAGTTTTAGAACATGGCTTCCAATTGTATAGATTGGAAGCCATGTTCTAATTTTGAGTCCAAAATTAATGAAGTATGCATTTACCGTTAAGTTTGTTTTTGTTTTGTTTTTTAACCAAACAAACTTTTTAAAGTTAAAAAAAAAATCCTGCTAATTTTGCTTTGTGAGCTCTCAATAAGATTACATTACATTATAAGAGATCTTGTCCGACTTTGATATAAATGTTTAAATATTCAGGTTACATTTGGGCTTACAAGGGATTCATGTCTTAGTCGGAGTTTTACTGCAGTGACCCTCCAAACAACAACAGACACTGCTGCCGATGGAAAAGCAGGGCTGGAAGAAACTTCAGATTTTTAACTGGTACAAATGTGTTTCTATTCCTATTTGAGTTATTACATTGGATTTGTTCCCTTGCGTATTTGCTGCAGAAATGAATAAATGTCACATTCTGCTTGCATCATCTTAAACTCTTAACTGCTTTCCCAGTACATTTCCCGTCTGAAATCATAGCACTTCAACCCGCCTAGACAATCTCTCAATGGGATTTTTTTTTTTTTTTTTATCATCATCATCATTTCTTCTCTCTGGTGTTGACTGAAATGATGGTGAAAGCATTGTGGGGCTAACTGATGTGGCTGGTTTCGGTATAAATCTGCGTAGAGATCGTTTTTATTCATTTCAGCAGGTGAAGCAGCGGTTGTGCGGGTTGCGTCTCTGGCACATAAAAATGCTCATAATTGAAATGCATCGCCCAGACCCCGTGGTTTTACAACGACATGTCTTGGAATGATAACTGCCACCGACGTACGGCCAGGCTCACCCATTCATGCGCATTTGCTTGAAGGCTTTGCAGGAGCTCTGCATAATCCAAGGGAACGCATCTGAAGAAGGAATTTGATAAAAATAAACCCTGAAAATAAAGCCGCTTCTCCCATGGGTGTGATTGATTTTACAGAAAGGTTTGGCGAGTTGGTTCTAAAACACAGAGAATTCTGGAATAGGTATCACTGCATTCCAGCTGACACATTCTTGACTCAGTGCATTACTCATGCTTACAGGAATATACATGACTTTCACAAGTGTCTCATTGGGGCTGAGATAAATTGGAGTGATAAACTGTCCTAACAAGAAAAGAGGAGAGATGATTCAAATCCAGGACAGTGAGGCGTTAAGGAGTTAGGAGGAGCACAGGACTTTTATTTAAAACAAATATCCTGCTCTAGCTCGCTCTGAGCGCCATTGATCGAAAGCAAACTTCACAGACGGCAGTAACGAAACACACAAGAATCTGACAGCAAGCAAAAGGAAATTTGGATTACGGAAGATGACAACTACAAATCAAAATCAGAGGAAACAGCTTCTTGAAAAAAAAAAATAGGGATTAAACAATATCCACAGCCAAAATTAGAATGAACATGTTTTTTCCCCTAAGATTGCTATCTGACCACTGTGGTATTTAAATGGTATGATTTAAAACACTTATCAATGATTTAAAAGGTTCACATATGCATCATCCCTTTTTTTTTTGTTAAACAAAAAGTCCCCCTCTTTCCATTTTAACAGAGTCAAACACAGAAAATCAATTAGAATCTTTCCATCTGCTCTTAAACATGCTGGGACACATGTTAAAGCAATAAACTAGTTCATCTAATAAAATAAAAGTGAAGTGGAAGATAAAATGTCGCCCTAGGAATCAGCCCAGGGTTTGACTCAGGAGCTGTGATGCCTCATAACCAAAGGTCTGTGTTTTTAAGAAGAGAGCAAAGTAACGAGTGAACTGCTCTTATGTATGCAGGTGCATATTTTACAAGATGCATCTAATTCTCTCCAGGGTCCAAGGTCAGGTGAGGTTGCTAACCAGGTAAGCCTCGTGGTCTTTAAAACAGGTATTGTTATTTTTAGCAGTGTGACCTCAATCGAGTTTTGCAGCACAGGGAAGCAGTAAATATTGGGTAGATGTCCGGTCTGGCCTTTCACTTGATAAAACACAGCAGCAGATGACACGGCTCCACAAATCACCACTTACAGTCCACGCAGCTCTTGAAACTCTGAGCTTAGCTGCAGTCTCAGGCTTGTTTAGCTGCCACAAACATTTTCTTCCCATTTCTCTCAAGGCTGTGGCTGTCTCAGTTGCTTGTGCACCACAGTTTTTCCTTCCTCTAAACTTTTCACAAATATGCTCAGATTCCGCGCTCAGAACAGCCAGCGTCCTCAGAAAAGATCTCGGTTGTAGCTTAACCACTTTTTTTTACAACGTTACAATGGCTGCTGGACAACTGTCAAATCAGCAGCATTCCCATGATTGTGTAAGCCGTAATCTCTGCATTAAAAATGTTCTTTCTTGATCTTATGAAGTAGGTTTTCAAAATGTTGATACGAAGACAGTTTTTTGTAGTGCAATAAAATGTTCATTAATCAGTCTGCACTGTAGGACAAGAGTGCTGTGATAAAAGCACAAGGCCTGCTTCACTGATTAATGACAACTTCCAGCTTTCAAAACTCTGACCACAAATATTGAGCTTATTTAATGTCACTGAAATGTTAACTCGACCCTCTTGGACCGAATCCCACCAGATATTTCCTTTTTTTCTGTATCACTTACATGCTTCTCCTCTTTCTCATTAGGAGAAAAGTGTATTCATCTGTGAAATAAAGGACGGAGGAGAAATGGTGCTTCTGTCAATCTGTCATGAGGACGAGACACACGGTCACAGCGCCGTTATTCTATACCCACGCTCCATGGGAAGAAGAAAAAGAGGACCTTGACGAATTAAAAAAAAAAAAATGTTATTGCTTGCTTCTGCTCGCCTCGGCCTGCTCTCTCTAGTCCTGTCAAGCTCTTTTTTTTTTTTTTAAATCAGAGACGGCAAGATTTCACTCATCTTCTGCTCAACGTTTCATCAGAAAGTGGGGAGAAAAAAAAATCTCAGCAATGGGGTGAAGAAACACAACCAGTCAGTTTTTGAGAGCTGACAAATGCAATAAGCTGAAGGTTTATTTCAGAGCTCTCTCAAAATGGGTTTTAAGATATTATATTACTCTGTTTATGTAAGTATTTCTTAATTATAGTGTGTGTGCACGTGTGTATTTACGTGCCTCCGTACGAGTCTGTGTGCACGTGTCCTTGTGCAAAACGCTAATTGCTCGTGATAGGCTCGGAAAAGTGACATCATTACCAGATTGGGTGGATTTCCTCCAGAGGTCAAACGAGTGGGCAAGACTGAAACGGTGCTCCGAGACGTGGAGAATAAAAGCGGAAATCTGGAGGTAAATTATAGGCTGCACGTTCTGATATATTCAGTGGTGAAAAGGAGGAAACTATTTTTGATTCTTTTGCAACCTGAGATTTTGTATTTCTTGAAATATTCACAAACAAAGGGAAAGTTTTCTAACGCATCTTGAAAAGGAAGTGGAGCGATAAAACCTTAATGATCTATTAATATTGCTTTAGTATAAAATAGAGCACCTTGCAAATGAGCACATTTATTTTGTTAAATTTGCTCAAAACTTAAAAGTGGAGGGAGAAATACGATGTTGCATCTACAGGCTGCTCTAATTTCAACAGTAAAGCATAATGAACGATCTAATTGTATTTTTTAAAAAAATGTTGTTTGCACCTAAATAAATATTTCTGCCTCAACTAATAAGATGCCCTTCTTAACCAAAAGGAATAAACTTGATGAAGAATTCCTAATTAAAGTGCAACGTCAAAGGAACAAAGGTGAAACATTAAGATACCCAGAAATAGTTTTAGCACATAACCAGATATAATTGTATCTCTTTTTGCTAAATGTTACATTTTCACAATGTTCTGTTCTATAAACGTAAAAATGAATAAATAAAATTAACTTGCAAACGCTTAAAAATAATATCTAAAATTTGAACAGCTCAATAACAAAATAATCACAATTTACTGGGGTCAACATATTTTTTTTTTTTAAATGCTTTTAAAATGTACCTCACAGGTACCTGATTTATTTCTGTTAATGTTCATTTCTATGCATAAAATAAAAAAAAGAGAGTGGTTAGAATCACTGTAGAAGTAAAACAGAATAGGTAAGTGAAGCAGGACAGGAAACTTTATGTTATTTCATTTCTTTGTAACAAATAGAAATGACTCAGAGAAATAGAAATGCAAACCTATCAAGACATTGACTTCCACTTAAACTGACAGGCTGTGAAGGAGAAGACTAATCAAAGAAGGAGCCAAGAGACCGATGGCGACTCTGGAGGAGAGCTCCACAGCTCAGGCAGAAGAATCTGTTGACAGGACAACTATTAGATATTAGTCATGCACTCCACAAATCCGGCCTTGATGGAAGAGTGAGTCGAACATTGTTCCAAACTGTCTGCTGTTCAGACAGTTTTGGGCAAACCTCCTTCCCAGTCTTGTAGGGGATACAGCAAATATGTTGAAGAGAGTGTTCTGTTCTGTTCAGATGAAATAGAAATTCAAAACACCTACATGCAAAGCACCATTCATGAAAAAGAAGTTTTGTCTCCAAATCACCTTGAACACATCATCCTCAGAGTAAAACATGGTGTTGGAGGCATCATGCTTTTGGGATGTTTGTTTGTTTGTTTTTTTCAGCAATACACTGAAGTATGTTTGTAATATAATGAATTGTAGAAAATGTTCAACACTTTAGGTATGTCTGTAAATACGTTTATTGTCTCTGTTCGAACTGTATCATAAAATAAAAACAATGGAATGATCTTTTATAATAAGATACCTAACAAGTTCAAAATAGATATCAGATATCAGTCCTTTAACAATTTCTAACATAATTTTCAATCTTTCCTTGAACTAAAACTATTTTCAGTTCCATGTTCTTCTTTTTCCGTGCCGCTGTAGCTTTTCAATAATAATAATAATAATAATAATAATAATAAAAAACAGCTTTTAACAGGACAAAAAACCAATAGTCATATAAAAACTGTAATATATTTGGATTATGGTCCGGTGAAGACAACAAACCCTCCGTTAGGTAGAGTTCACTCCTTGGCACTACTGATGTTGTAAAAGGACAATAAAATGAAAGAAACAACATTAAAAGTTGTTGCTGTTTCTTCCTCTGGCCCTTGGGTTTCCTTTACTGTTTAGCAGTTTACTGATGCCACCTAGTGTTCAGCTAAATAACTGTCCTTTTGCCTGGGCACAAATGAACAAAAACAATTACATTTTTTACAGGATAGAATAATGTACAACATACAGCTGTGATGACTGAATGATATACAAGTTGGAATTTATTTTGGATGTTCTCTAATCAGCACACTTTAAAATTGAATGCATAAGCTATGCAATTAACACCAGACATTTAAATACACTTTTTAAAAGGGTCTGCAGCTTTTTTTATTTTTAAATAATAACAGAGATAATAAAATGCAATCTTACCAAATGTGTGGGAAAGTTGTGTGAACGTCTACATTTGTAGAAAGTTAAAAAATACATTTGAAAAGAATGAACCTAACTGGACTAAAACGGTGCTGTATCTATGCATGTAAATATATGTGGTTTCAATTTTACATACAGTGCCAACGATATTTGGTTAAATGTCTCTTAGCAGGTGACGTTCAGCCACTTGCAAATCTGAATATGTTTTTGGAATAACTCTGGCTGGATATTTGACCTCTCCTGTTTGCAGACCTGCCGGAGTTCAGGTTGATTTCCGGACACAGACTAATGCTTTATGCACATTATATAAATCCTCATCAGTGTTGAAATCAGAGCTCTTCCACAAACCTAATGTTACCCAGCTTTAAGTATTCCAAAACCAGCTGTGATATGTATTACAACGGGAAGGAAAAGCAGAAAATGATTTAATTTCAGTTCGTGATGTGCTGTCACTGCCCTGTTCCTGTCTGATTTTTTTCTGTAACATTTGAACTGATGTGGTAAGAATTGATTCATTCATTCATTCATTTTCAACCATTTTGACAAATTTACCTTCCTATAAATCTGTAGGTTTCTGCCTTGCAAAAACCTTGCAATTTACATTTACAATCCAACACTTATACGTCAATTCACACAGCAGTTTAAAATCAGTTTTGTTTTTTTGTTTTTTGTTTGTTTTTTCGTAAATTCTTGTTTACTACTGTCTACAGAATTAAAACACTGCCTTACAGCACCTTTTGTCCTGTCATTGAGTCAGTTTTAACTTTCTCTGTAACGGTCTCAGTTTGAAAGCCCGTCCCTGATGGAGAGAAGCTCACTGAACCAGCTGGTTTAACGGACAGGAAGGCTGATTGGAAGTCTCACTTGGGGCCGCAGGTGCATCAGTCTGGTCGTAATATAAAGACCAAATATTACAGGTGCAGTTTTGTCAATGCTGAATTCTTAATTTGAAGTAGGTCTTAACTGAATTGCGGTATTGTTTTCTCACCTGTTTTTAGATTCCGGAGACCCTTCTTTATTTATCATTTTTATTTTACTCAATGTCCGTTATTAGTATTTAATTATACTTTTTTAAAATATCTGTGTCTGCAATTGATTTTTAAATATCTTCAAGAAATGTCCGATATTTTTTGTTGTTTTGCGTGCATCTGATTTCACATAGAAGTCTAAACATAATCTCTTCTCTCTGATCTACAACACAACTTTACCTATAAAGTCACCTCACCTTACTTTTGTTGTTGTTTGAGAACAGGACAAGTTGTGCAGTTTCCCTTTTAACTGTAACCAACGCAACTTATTCACCATCAGTCGTTTTCCTCTGATCTTTTCCTCATGTTGGGTCATGTTGGTTAGACGTCTAAACCCTAGGTGGCATCAGTGCACCACTTCACTGTAAGAGAGGTCAACGGAAAATTCAGCATCACATAAAAGTTTTAGTTTAAGTATTTCAGCAGTGGCAAAAACAGTGCTTAGTTAATGCCACTGCAAAGGAAAGAGCATTTTTTTAAGCCTTTACCAGGAGCGCCAATCAATGTGACTGGTTGTTTCTGCACTGTAAAACAAAATATTCTGTTATAATTTAGCTGCACATCAACGTAAGAAAAACATTCTAAATATATGATTTATTTATTTTTTTTTTGTCTACTTTCTTCATTCTGTGACAAGTTTTCCCTCCATCCAATAGAAATTCTGCAGTACGGAAAGTGACCTGATAGTGGCATCTGCTACCACAATTTGTTCACAGACACACATGTCAGCTTCTCAGTTTCCTTTCTATAAAATTGTACCATAATACGTGGAGTGGACACAAAAAGCACCAGCCATTAACAGGAACACTGAACAAGACAGACACATTTACAATCTTCTACTCTCTAATAATATTTACTCAAACCAAGTATAACAGCAGCGGTTTATGTCACGTTACATATCGTTGCCTGGGGACGTCACCATAAACTTTATCGCCTACCTTTACCATCTGCTCTCACATTTAAATGCTAATAAGCCTCCTGGAAGGGTTCATTCTACAATCAACGCACTTCACTGAAATGCAAAGCAGACTTTTCTCAGAAGAAATGTATCTGTAAATGTTGGTCACGCTCTAACTGGGCTAGACAGAAAGGGTTGTCGAGGCAGAGTCCGCCAGACGTGATGATCATTGAGGTTCTGATCATTACGCTTCATCTCAGGCCCACCACTTTGTGAGAAACAGCAATTAAATGACAAACTCTCACTTTTCTTGAGTGTTTTAGAATTGTACCTATTCTGTGAAACCAGATAAGTTTCAATTTTGAAATTTGTTTCAATTTCTGAAAAACATTGCTTATTGAACGATGAGGCAGATTTTAGCTTACTTGTGTCGTAGAATGTACATTGCTTTCTCTTTTATGCCCCTTTTATCCTTTTATTGTAAATTTATGTCCACTGCAATATGGCTACTATCCCAGATTATGAATTGTTTTATGATGGATAGCAGATTTTTTTTCTCCGTTTTTATATTTTGTTTTACCATCTGTATTATATTCTGATTGTGTGTAAACTCCCCTCACAATAAGACAGCGCAGTATCTATGCAGTTCTAGCTTTTCCAGCATTACTGCATTCCTCAGAACAAAGAGAAACCATTTGCTAAAAAGAAGTTTCTTGAAGTTTAGTTAGTTGCTCTGGACTGCATTTATGAGTCTGTGAAAGATGTGCCGAAGACCTCCACCACAATTACTACTATGTTGGCACAAATTTAAACGGTGTCAATACGTTTGGGAGGAACTGTATCAGTATAAAATCCTTCCCAGCAAAACAAATAACAGCCGCAATATCTTTATAACTCAACAGTTCTCCATGTGAAACTTAATACAAAACTCACTCAATCAGCAGTACAGTCAAAGCAGTTCCTCCAAAGATTCTAAATGTCAAGTGCATGAATGGCCCATTGAGAACCACTTGTTATGCAACGAAGCAGGTAACAGCATAGCAGAGACACAATGTTTTCACTGAGACCCTCCCAGATTAGATGTCCTCTCTGACATAACTACAGTTCAATGAGTATCAGTGGCACAGTAAACCACTTTTAAGTCAGAAAGACATAAAAGAAAGAGAATTTAACCTGCATCTGTAAAATTGTGCAGTGTGACCTCGCTTCAAGCGTAGGTGTAAAAGGGTTTAAACGTCTTTAAATTCGTAAACAAAAAACAGGTATGGTGAGGTTTTTCTGGATAATAGAGAAATCTATCAACACTGAGTGAAATTACTGGCGTTAATGAAAAGATTTGATTATATAAAAACAAAGCAAAAAAAAAAAAACAAAAAAAAAACATCCACACAGTTACCGGCTCCTTTTACCAGTGTGCCACATCTCTCACGGGAAAGCAATGCGAAGGACATGTGATATACCTCCTCTCATCTCTGCAGAATGCTCTGATATATGACAGGAATGCGTGGGAAACATAAAAAGAACATATTAGCTGAAAGTGGGAACAGTAGAGCAAGCAAACATCTTGATGACCTACAAGACAAAAACGTGATTTAATGTCTTCTCACTCGTTATCTTATGGGAAACTGCTTCACCTCAAGGATATATTGGAAATAGGACCCATTTTGCAACTGTATTTATACTTCAGTATCCTGCTCTGCAACTATGTGTGAGATCCCATGTGCATTCCTTCCTCTGTGTTTGCCAGTAAGGTGATTACGGAGTATCATTTCCTCTAGCTGTTGAAATCCATTTTCTGGGTCAGCGGACCCTACAAAGGACTGATTGAGTCTTAAAAAGGGATCCCCTCAAGCGTACATTTGCTCCTCTTGTAATGGTGAACGTCAATGGAAAACAAAGTAACACCAAAGGAATTTAAGCCACTGGTACTTTCATCTTTGATATTTTTACCTCCTTGGTGTTGGCCTACCACATAAAATCCCAATAAAATACAATGATGATTGTCTTGGTAACATGACAAAATGTGGAAAAGTGCTTCTGATAAGAGCATGAAAAAAATTGAATCGCGTATAACAATCTAATTTGATCTAGTTCAGTTTGAGAAATCATGAAATGCCCTAGTTAGTAAAATGGCATTAATGGGTAAGGAAAGAAAGACAAATCAGCAAGTAAGTTCTGGTAGTGCTTAGAGTTCTGCTTCTTTATATGAAATGCCAAGGAGTACTACAATCTAGAAAATACAGACAGGGTTTTGTAACTCTTAGCGACACCCACTACTCCAACAATGTCATTTCCAAATAAACGAAAAATTTAAAACATCTTCTGAAATGTCCTCACTGCACGTTCCCAACTAAAATAATAAGCTTCCTCTTTATTCAGCTGCTTGGTGTTGCTTCTTTCAGAATCTCAGTTGCCACTTCGTATGAATAATTAATGACCTTTCATGGCAAAAACACTAAGTAAATTGTTTTCTGTAATTTGGTTTTGTGAATATTTTAGTCTGTGAAGCGGAAGACGTTTACTCAACTCCAGTTTCTGTGCCACATACTGAAATGTCATTGGGCAAGATACTGAACCCCTAGATCCCCTATTAATATTGCGCATTACGTGAATGTTGTGCGTGCAGATGTATGGGTGTGACTCATGGCATAAAAGTGTTTTGAGGGGGTCTTTATGACTGGAAAACCACTGCTTAAGCTTAGTTCATTTGTTTAAAAAAACGTAAATCCAATAAACTGCTTCGTTTCTGTGATCATTTCTGCCTCAGAGTCAGTGATGTGTGACTCCGGCAGTGGCGAAGGAGGAGGAAGAACAGGAGGATGGGAGGGATCCATTGCTCCAGTGTAACGAGATTCCCAGCTAATCAGTGACTTTCCTACCCTATCTCTGCTATCAGGACACTCTGGAGGCTCGGTAACCCAGGATGAGCTGATGTCATGCTTAGATGGGCAGAGAGGGGGAGGATGAGCATGTGTGTGCGTGCGTGTACGCGTCTCTTTGCAGATTTTATGTTCGTGAAAAGATTGATTCCTGTCTGTGTGCATGCTTTTTTTTTCCTTATTTATTTTGTATCCACAGACACAAAGTAAAGTCAAGTAAGGATGACTAACCGCCCACATGAACCACATGACGTAAGACAAACAGAACTAGAGAAATAATTTCAAGAGTGTGTTTCATTTCACAGAGTCAACACTTCTGCATTGAGTTGATCGTTTGGTTTGTACACACACACAAGCCATAATAGTTGTCTTAATGGGAGGAGGCGGGGGGAGGGAGGGTGTTAGGTTTTAGAGGTGTGCATCAGTTTAAAGGTGTGAATATAATTTGATTTTTGTCAAATGCTCCAACAAAAATGGACAAAAATTAGCATTCTTCTCTCAAGGAGGCAAAGTGTCCCATAACCTTTGGAGAGGTCTTGATTGTTAATTCTTCTGACTTTCTGAAGTCTGAAAAATGATCTGTCTGAATAATTCAGACTTAGTTTTTTTTTTTTTTTTTTTTGGACTATGTGTACTTTCTTAACCTATTTTACTTTGTTCTAATCAATTATGACAAGAACTTGGTACAGTAGCTAAAATATTTACTCAAGAAAGATTATCAATATTTTCCAAATAATACTATTCAAGTACAAGAGAAAAGGTGTTTTTCTTTTCATTTCTGCTTAAGAGTGAGCAAGGTTCTCAAGAAAAGACTGACTGATTGTAATGTGTGTAATAAAACGTGAGAAAATTCTGAAATTCTGATATTTTAAGCAATAACAACTTTATCCACAAAACCCCAACTTTCCGCTTCTTTCTGTACAAATCTTTTGAAGGCAGCATCTAAAACAGATGAGTGACAGTGAAGTCTAAAATTATTAGCACCCAAATTGGTTTTAGGTCTAACAATCTTTGAATTTCCCCCAACAAGTTTTCTCCAACTAGAAATAACATTAATGCTTTGGAGTGGCCCAGTCAAAGGATTGACTTGGTAGAAAGATCTGATTGACAATCTGTGGAGGGAGCTAAAGATTAGGGTTGATGCCACAAAGAGCTCCCAGATAAAAGGGAAAAAACATAAGCCTCGTAAGCAGTAATTTTAAAGCCTCCATGCTCTTAGCAGTGTGTGTATGGATCCGTCAAGTAGTCCATAATGTTGGTGGTAGGTCCTGCTAAAGCCCAATATTATCGTTCTATTTCAGTCTGGATATGGGAGCATTGAAGAGAGAGACTGTCTGGTTGATTGAGTTTGTTTTACTTGTGTGTGGGGAGATTAGAGGAGTAAGACGGGACTAAAATACCAAACTTTAAAACCTGTTACCAACATTTTTAACTCAACAGGGAAACAGACAGCAAGCCATTTTTGGTATAGTTAATTACTTGCATGTGGAGTAATGTGTTCATGCTTCTCAGGGCCAGGTGAGCTGCAGTAGTCTGCAGAGAGATTTGATCCTGGTGATTGACATACAACTTCCGCTTAGCTCTTTGAAAGTCTATGAAAATTGATGATTTATTTGTTGTTCACTATCGCTGGAAAGATCTTTCCTCATTTTTTCTTGTTTATTTTTATCGTTAAGGTTTTGCCATATATGTTCATTACTTGTGTGTTGAGATTGTTAGGAAATTCTTATTGAGCTATTCTTTGGATCTATTCTTAGATTAGTTGTTTCCTCTTGATTTGCAGTTTGTATCAAGTTCAACTCCCTTTGTGTTATCATTCACCTTTCCTCGTTCTCCGCTCATTCGCAGTTGTTCTACATTCCTCTGGTGAACCTCACCTAAATCCAATGTCATTCTCCACCTAATTTACTTTGTCACTGAAACTGAAGTCAAATTTCTTGTTAATGCAAGGTCAGTACTACTAATTGTGCTTCTTCCTGTGCTCTGTAGAATACCTGTATTTTGTTATTCATTTCACCAACTAGCCTGTTGATCCCTATTTCTTTAAGATTTTGTTGGCTCTAGTGACCTTTATTTGAAAGTAGTTCGACAGGTAACAGGGTAATGAGAGAGGGGGAAGACATGCGGGAAATGTCACCGGGCCGGGAATCGAACCTTCGACCACCGGCATGAGGACTAAGGCCTGAATATGTGGATAATGCTTTGCCCCTGCTCCACCACAGCAGCTGAGCCCTATTTCTTGTCTGCATTTTGGTTCTGATTTTAACACACATGGCAATCACTTTAGATTTTATGAAACCTTAGAAGCACAGTTAATGAACAAAATATGTTCCAAAAACACAACAGTTTACAAAACAAAAGAGGATGTGTTGGTCTATAACTACACAATCTACCAGGTATACATTACACAAAACCTTTATGTTAGAAAACCTGCGCATAAAGATCATAGAGTCAGGGGAAATACCAGTCGAGTTCAATCCAAATCCTTTCGGCAGCTAGTCACACATGCAAAATAACAAGATGGCAGACAGAAAAATATGTGTAATGGCAACAGGTAGTTAGGTAGGTCCACACAGTGAGACAAAAGGCAGAACGGCAACATATCCCTGGCTTCAAGAGGTGTCCATTACACTGGTCCACATCACAGTAAACGGAAAAATGATCTCATCCCCTCAAACACCACTGACTTAATACCCTGACATAAGGCTGAGGGAGGCCTGATATCAGTGCAGATCTCCCGGAGCAGAGCAAATAGTGTGGCATTCGACGGGAGCTGCCTCCTATCTAGAGGCCTTTGTTGTTGTTGTTTTTTTTGTTGTTGTTTTTTTTCAGTAGAGAACTGTTGGTATTATTTCAAACTGCATACTCAAGAAAAACGGACAAAAGATGACGAAAACAAGGTAGACTGTTATTTGAAACCACTGAACGTTGTTGTTTACCACTTCTTTATGTCCAGTCTCAGCCTTTTCATAAAAAAAAGATATATTTAAGATGTAAATCCAGTAACTGCTATAACATCAGAAATGTTATGGATAATGAAATGAAAAGACATCAGACTTACATACCACATTTCAACCCTCAGAGGGTTTTCAAAGATGCTTTACAATAAAAATAGTCAGAACTAAAAGTTTGTGTTTTGCTCTGTTGTCTTAATCCAAGTAAGGCAACAGCAAAAAAAAATAAAATAAAATAAAGATATATAGGGCTATTTTATATAATCTCTTTAAATTTAACATTTTTCTTTAAGGTAACTTGTAGAAAAGAGTCATTTGTTGGTGGCATCTGCCAACAGTAAGCCTCAATTACTTTGAATGTTGTGTTCATCAAGGTAGCATTTGAAAACCACACAGGCATTAGCACCCCCAGGGACAAAGCTTATGGTAATGGAAGATAAACCATGTCATCACTGCTCCTGCTCGATGATCAATGTGCACTCCTTCAAAGGCAACCATTGATGTTCTTGGCCCAGTAAAGTCCCAGATGGTAGATGATGGCACAGGTGCCAGCCACACATACCCTGTTGCTAACTTCAAAGGCAGTGTGGCTTGTCAAGTATTCGGTACATGTAGGAAACCAGCTTGTTATTACAGATGCAAAGGGTCACCTTCCATGTTTTGCTTTGGCGGTCAGTGCGCTATGTCGAAGCTCCCGCTTTTGATTAGAAGATGTGTAAATACAGGACTGTCTGGCACAGTTCAGAGATCTAACACCCTCATAACTTCTGTCAGCTTCCAACCATTTCAGAGGCAGAAGAATACAATAAGTGTTCATTTGGTTGATATCAGAATACATTTGTCTGACATTGTTAGCATTTGAAGATCAGTGGTGGAGTAAATACTCAAAGAATGTACTTAAGTAAAAGTACAGATACACAGACAAAAATGTACGCAAGTAAAAGTAAAACTACCACATTAACATTTGTACTTAAGTAAAAGTAAAAAAGTACTGGCTTTTAAAAATACTTAAGTATTAAAAGTAAAAGTACTTCCTGAATGCATTACCTAATCCCTAATACAATATCATTAAGTGAACCGATTATATTTAATTTTTATACATTAGAAATGTGACATTTTAATGAACAATGCCACAGATAAAGCATGTTTTTATTGTGTTTACTCTCTGTAACATAGTTTAGACTTAGATATGTGATTCTATGCATTATAATTTCAGGGATGGAAACATCTTATCTCCTGTCCTAACATAGCATGAACTTCACTTTTTTTGCCCCTAGTGGCTTTTATTTTGAAAGAAATCCAACAGAAAGGGGATGGAAAGAAGGTGGGTGGGGGAGGACATGCAACCGAGGAGCCACATAGCAGAGTTGTAGTCAAGACCACCTACCCAAGACCAAGTCAAGACCAGCACCCCGCTACGTGACACAATAAAATTAAGTTTTACCTATCAAAATTGCTTCTCAAATTGATCTGAAATTGATCACATTCCCATAAAACACCTAGATATTAAATACTTAGAGTTGAAATAAATTTAATCAGTAAAGAGCCGCCCAAAAGAATCGGATCGTTCCTGAATGTCATATCACTATATTCCACTTTGGTCACAGCGTTGTCCCATATATGCGACACCTCAGTCAACACACAATGGCATGAGTGACAACTTTTTTTCAACGCAGATGCAACATGTGTCTCAGTACAGCTAGCTTTGCTAGCATCACGTCCACGGAGCTTACCTTTCTTTAGCTTTCTTTCGAAGTGACGCTAAAATTTGTACTAAGTCCCCGCCGTCCTTGAAAGCGAAGCGTTGCTTATTTTAAAATAAGCCATGACTTACATGGCTTATTTTACATGTCGCCATATCTTATGATTTATGCAGCACTATTATATAACTGACGATCAGACAGACATCTTTTCCCGCTCAGAGGAAACCACTGCGCATGTCTAGAGCTCCGCGTGCGAGTAAAGGTGGAGGCGATGGGTGACAACAGACACGCAATTCACGTTATTGG
>NW_015112744.1:74115-75180 GCF_001443285.1 Poecilia latipinna
CAAATAAAAGAGGTATTGAGGTTCATGTGATCTTTTACTTAGAAGAGGAACAGTCCTTTTTATGAAGCAGAGGTGCATGCTACACCTTGCCTCCTACTTGTAAGTTATACATTACTTTTCTTCATGTTTAAATTTGGGTCACTCTAACTAAAATATTTTAATATCTGTAAGTATGTAAAGAAGCATTATAGATCATTTCAAGACAATTTTTTAAAATAATTTATATGCTAAAACTGTGTTGTTTTTTTTTTTTGTTTGTTGCCTCAGGGCAACATTACCAAAAAAATCTGAACTACAAACTCTTATAACCTGCACCCCTAACTCCTGTCACTGATATGAATCTGGTCACTACAACCCATAGATAATCAGATAAACAGATGGTGATTCCCAGGTACGCCAATAATCAAGTGCCAAAAATGTGATACACACTTTTTTTCACATCAGCAAGCAATTCCTTCCTGATGTTTAACATATAATGGGGAAAAAGACTAATTTCAACATCCTTAGTGATTCTAACTCTGCCAAACATACCCATGTACAAACACACAAATGCTCGTTTTAGTAATTTGCGCAAATGTACCATTCATTAATGAAAGTTAGTTTATTTTATATTTTGTAAGTTGGAACCATGTCTGATTTATTTTTGTCAAAAAAGGTTTTTTATGAATATAGTTTTTGTTTGATTTGTATTTCATTTCTCATAATCACTGTAGAAAACTTGCCGTTTTAGACCCCTTGTAGCGCAATGTTGCCCTGAGGCAACAAACCCAAATCCGGTTCCGGGAGATGTCAGGGTCCGATTTTATGATTGATATGTAATTAGGAACCAACAAGCTCCCAAAAGAATGCAGGAAAAAACATTATGTATCTGAAAAAAAAATATTGTGTGGGCAAAAAATCCTGTAAAGCACATATGTGCAACCTCAGTTAAAATTGGTCTTATAGGTGTCCCTGTGTCATCCTGAAGTCAGAAAAGTACCTGGTAAGGTATTGTTTATGTAATCTGAAAGATTTGTTAAATGTCATTTGTTAAATGTCAAATGTCAGCAATTTTGATTGAGGTAG